>NW_024532920.1:0-74703 GCF_016097555.1 Gigantopelta aegis | reverse complement strand
AAATTTTCCCTCCCATGTCTACATTTCCGAAATGCCAACATTCCGGAACCTTTAGTTTATTAAATTAATTATTAATGTATATGTTTTATTGTCAATTTATTGTGAATTGAAAACCCATAGTCTCACAAAGGAGACTATGGAACTGAAATATAAGACAAACGTTGAGTTACCGCATACCTAACATAATAAGTTTATATATGAAAGTGGTTGGGGCAACATAATGAAATAAAAAGATCTAAACTTTTAAGAATTTAAAAAGAATTAGTCAAATATTCATGTGAAGCCATTTTGGTATTTCCTGTTTCCCAAATAGAACAGTGCTACCTCTACTGGATGGCAACAGAGTCTCTACAGAAATGAGTTAGTAATTTCTGCTGCCCATTCGCTATTTTGAAGGTGGAAATTGCTATAGTGCAGATAGTCGCCTGTAAGGTATCTTTTGTATTCTGGAGAATTCGACACAATGCCCAGATAAACATACAGTACACTGATGATAGAAACAAGTATGAGACCTCTTTGTCATTCATAATGTTTAGTTTCCCGTGCGGTCAAGATGCTCTCTTCTTGAAAATTTTAGAACACTAATATCTACAATATTAATTTCCAGGTAAAAATCCAGGTTTTGTCAGTACAGTCTGTTCTAATAGTCGTTAAACAATTCTTCTACATGAGTGGGACGCGTTGCCAGTTCTATTTTACCTCCAAAATGGCGGATAGCAACGGAATAAACAGGTAACACCTACCACCCACTGCTCAGTCTCTACTCAATATGGCCAAAATCTAAAGGTATTTCATTGTTACAGAGATTCTATACTCGTTGTTATTTATTGCAGATCTAGTGAAGAAAGAGTCAGACTTTTTGGATCATGATTTACTTACTTGAGCTTACTGCAGGAGTATTTTAATGATATTCTGGTAATAACTAGATTGAGTGACTCAGCTGCAGATAAGATTTTCTTTACTGTCTTCATGGCTAATGTTGCCTTACATCCTTTATGATAGGATATATACCAAACTATTTCTACTTGTGGCATACATTTGTAAGAATTAATGTTACATTACTATGTGTCATTAATATAATTGTCTATGCAGATTAGTTACCAAGAAAGCAAATACATGTAACTCCAAGTGTGACACTTTATAAGAATTAACACTTTGTGGTTTAATGCCTCATGGAGCTCAAAATACCTGCTTCAGCATTCATGATGAAATCTAATGTTTTTATAATTATTATTATATTGTAAGATAACAAAGTTGTTTCATGTTGCTTAGGTCCCAGTCAGTGCAAAAAATACTATAGTTTTGACTTGAATAGTTTCCAATCATGGAGGGAGGACCACATTACACACATGCGTTTTGTTAATGACTTTCCTTTCTGGAGCTTACTATTCAGCTCAAATTAATATAATAATGACATATACTTTTTATTTTTAATTTTTATAATATTCATAACTTTTCTAATGTCTGTGTTTTTGTAGAAATCAATAACACTGATTCATATCGATGGTATACTTATAGAAAAACGTTGCACTATTTCCTTTTTGATTTTTGCTACTTTACAAACCTACTTATTTAATTTATCTTTGGTTTCCATGGACACCAAGTGGAATGTTCCAGTTATTTTTGTGCTTGCAATGGTCCTTTGTTATTGTCAGCATGCTGTGGCGAAAACTCCACTAGTAACCCACACTCTGTGGATAGATGACATCATTATTTATTCATGTATCACCAGCATTTACTACATGGGTATTGAGATGGTAATACAATCTAGTGATATTCAATTATTTCACTTAATTGTAGGTTTCAACTCCTAACAAAATTTTGTGCTATGTTCTGATCAAACGAGCCAGGACCAAGAGGATGTGATCATGTGTCTTGGAAAGAATTAATCTTATGGCCAGGAGTCTTTATTTGTTCTGGCTAATTTCTTATCTCCTTATTGTGAGCAAATTATGATAAATGAAATGATTTATGTTATTGCATGCAGGTTGTAATTTGGCGTGAGAAGAGAGTTATTGAACGAGACTATGCTACCGTTTTTAAGATGGATGACTGAACGAGCCAAGAACAAGGCTTTATGTACAAACGTTTAAGCATATTTGGTGCAAAATATCATAGAGTGATCTACTTTGCTTTTCAAAAGTCTGTTCAGTTTTTCTTTCTGTTTATCAATTCCTATTCAACTATCACTGTAGGTTTCTATCATGTTGTTGTCATAATGACTTGTATTTATCCATTATTAGGAAAGAATACAATATGGTGCTGTGGTTTTATAATGCTTGTAATCGCACTGCTTAAATGGTGCTGCTTTTACATTGATGTATATTGGACACAATATTACATTGAAAAAACTAAAAGTAAAAAATACAAGTTGAGTTTCTATTTTTACTGTTTATTTGATACTTTAATACTTTAAATAAAACTAAGTAACAATAGTAGTATAATTTGAACAGTGCAGCAAATCTCACCTAATCTATATATGGTGTGTGTGCATTATGTTGTTCATCCACGAATAGGAATGTCACAATTGCTTTACTGGAACCCAGAACCACAGGTAGGTAAAAGCAAATGATAAGTTATTGTTTAAAGCTAAAAGATGCTATAAACTTGAAAAAGGAAAAGCAGGCATAGTTTAAAACAATTAAATATGCGTATAAGATGTCTAAACCAGTGTGAAGTGAATAAGTTCAAGGAGTAAGTTAGAAGTCTCACATTTATCATTAATGTGCAAGGCAAACCCTGTGTACCTATGTACTCCTAGTAATATTGATAACCCAACAGATCCATTGTTAGAATACAGTTAAATGACAAAATCCAGCAGGAGTAGGGGTAGCAGAACTTATCAAAAAGTCTAAACACATTTCTAATATTAGTGATTACAATATTATAGATTATACTAACATATATGTACTTATCTTATTGGAAGCATCAATGGAAAACTAATACAGAGAGCATGAATACTAGTTTCCTTTTGTCAGATCAGAAAAGAGAATAATTGTTATTAGTTCACAAGACTTTACTCACAAGGATATACATCAGTGTCAACATGGTATCAAAAGTATGATCATTTTAAACAAAACTATTTCACCAATCAAACTTCCTAAACAGGTCAATCTTATAGCACAATATTTACTGTTGTGTGTAGTCAGTCATGGTCACCGTCATTGACATTAAGAGAGGACTAGACTATAACTTACATGTATTTATACATCATACTACAGGTTATTGACTTTAGTTAAGAAACAAGCTGAATAATTTGATTCTTATATGGGTTCAGTTCAAAGCTATTAGACAAACACTACAGTACCTTGTTTTTTTTAATTGTGTTAAAATAACTTAAGCATATGTACAACAGTTATTCCTGGAGCAACAGACAAAAGCAGGAGACACCTGATTAGAGTCAATGGAAGTTTATAAAGAGAAAAAATATGTATCACTGCTGACAATATTGAGTAGACTAAGACTAGGACCAACTGGTTCAAATTAATGGCTTTGATTGTGGAGAATTTATCACACAATTTGTTTTTATATCAAGTTTATGATAAACAATGAGATTTCAACAGGTTTGATAATTACTATTATTTATTAATTTCAATATATTAACTAAAAGCAAATTGGTGGTTATTAGAAAAAATTATATTAGAAGAAAACTTTATGAGGACAACTCATGTGAGTTAAGGATTACATGTCGTTACTATCAAAATATGTGTAGGCAATCCATGTTGAGGACAATGTTACTACAATTACCAATTCCTAGCAGGTTCAACTATCAGCCTGTATTGTGGAACTAATACAGGCCAATATCTCCATCTCCCATTAAATCAACAAACATATGTCCCTAAATTATCGTCAACATTGACAATCAAACTCCCTAAGACAAATATTGCTGACAGTGTTAATATTGCCATTCAGAGGGGATTGTCATTTTCAAAAGAAATCTTCAAAGACAAATAATAATGGCAACCCATGACCAAAGATACTATTAATTAATTAATCTTCATATTTAGCATTGCTCTGTACAACAGCCATAACAAAAAACAAAGCAGCTTTCACAGAAACCAAACCTCATTACACATATCAGAGTGTTTTTATCAAAGCATCTTAAAAATAAGTACAATCATTTGACAATGGGACTATTAATTAGAGCATATGTGATAACAGGTAAGATACTGTTCATTATAGAGATAATTCCATGGTTAGATTTCTTTATAAAGGGTCACTACTCTTCAAAACTTCTACTGCACCTGAGGTCTCATTGTCCATTCTCTGTAGAAGAGAGAGATGAATGTTGACACATTGCATGCTTTTATTGAATGGAAATAAGACATGAAGACAACAACACAATCTTGTTTGTACTAAAGGATGCACATCGTGTGTACTAAAGTGTATACATCATCTACTGGAGTACAGGTATACTGCTATTACTTCAACAGGAACTTTATAACATTAAGAATTAATAATAGCATTGAAGGCATTGGAAGACATAAGAACAATCTTATCAGTGCTAACTACATGGGTCATTAAAATGGCATCACTTCCCTATAATCCATATTATCTCTTTCAAAGACCAGAGAGAAAACCAAGACAACAACATGGACAATTTAGCAGATGACAATTTCATTCTATGCATACAAACAGAATTTCAACACGATATGCTACAGAAATTGGACAGGACATTATACGCATTAATTCTATCTACACACTGCACTAACATGTATGACTTCAATCAAATTATTATCATTGTATTGATGGGAAAGGAATTCCTGTTTGCATGGATGTCAGCCAGTAGAGTGAGATGCAATGGCAATAAATTCCTTTTTTTGTACTTTAAAGAGACTTGGATATAATTTCAATCAAAATAGTTTTATGTCTGACATGCTGATAACAATATAAAAAATGATGAAACTACCAATGAGTAAGATGTGTCTGCATCAGACTCAAACCTGGAAAAGATATCATACTCATAATCATCCTGATGGTCCAACAAATGGTGTGGTGTTACTTATACAAGATGAGACAAGACGTGTTGACAAGGAGGTTTACTTTGTTTTATGAAGGTTATGTTGGTAGTCACATATTATTAAGTATGTTATATAGACTTAACTCATTGATAAGAGGGTAGATTTTTATACCTTAATTTTTATTATAGTTAAGTACTTGTAGAGAAATAACTCCATATAAAGACTAGAGGATTATACTATAAATATTCTGTCATGTACTATAGTTATTATTATTGTATTAAACATGTACAATATTCCAATATTCATATGTGAATAGCACAATAGGAAGGTTATAATAATTAGATTATATTTATTATTATTTGAACGAGCCTCTCCTTACAATATAAACATCTAACCACATGTTACATTCCAAAGACTTGCTGTGACACATGTACATGGGTAATTAATTACATCATCAATTACATCAACATTAAGTACATTGTACAAATACAAGACATAGTTGGTTATTGGTTTGTAATACGTACTTGTAATTTACAGACAATATTACAATGTAATAAATTAATTCCCTCAGGACATAGCATATCCGATACTACAGAATACTAAGTTATGTTTGTTTCTTGTAGATACAAGATTATGATATAATGAGGAACTCATTGAGTGCTATATGTGAGTCATCTATAACTAACTGTCATCTATACTGACAGCAAATCTTCAATATCAAAATGGAGTGCTATATTTCAGTCCAAATTGGGGTCTCCTTTAGACATTTTACAGAGAATAAAAAAAAGTTAAATTTATTTTGCCAATAAAACTTTCATACATGTAATGAAGGGTTTAAATTTGTTTACTAAAGTGTGTCCTGCAAGATATAGTGTATAATTAGTTTAAAAGGTTAGAATAACTATTACAGACTTTGTTGACAGTCTAATATAAGTCCTCAATATAACTCCATGTATGGTAAATTTACTAATTAATTAGTCTGGTAGAATGTATTAATCCATTGTAAAACACACACAGGTGATAAAGGGTGAATATAGTTACCATTCACCAACGAATCGAATAATTGTGGTGATTGCTTAATTTAGATAAGACAAGTATAATGCAATATATTATATAAAAACAGTGCATTATAAGTGTAAGATGTTGCAGTAGGTATGTAATATGAGGTACCAACACCATATATGGTTTATGTATCATGATGTACCAACACCACAAACAAGTTATTCTATACTATTAATTCTACTTACAGTTGACTTGAAGGTGGGTGAGCTGGTGGGTGGTGTACACTGTTATTCTGTTATGTCTACATAATCAGTGGTGTAATATATGGTACTTGTATTACTGTTTGTCTTCAGGATTTTGCCTTCCCTTCATTAACTGAACATGAAATTTGAACAAACATGTGAAGGACAAAAGAACAAATACCACTCTATCATTATGTGTTTATCAGTTCATGTAAAAGATGGAAAGCTTGCTATCAGAAAACAAGGAGAGTGTCATCTTAATATTTTATCAAATGAATGTAAACAAAACTAAATTCTAAGTTACACTGAAGAAATTTTTAACTCATTTACATGAAAGTTACAACTCGTTTTTATGTATATTTTATTCCACGTGTTTGGAGCAATGGGGGATCTTGTTACAGAACAAATGCAATTGCTAACACAATGTTTTGGAGTCATTTCACAATGTCTGATGTATTTGTGTTGCAAACTAAACAGAAGGTAGCCAGACAAGGCATTTGAGCATTTTGAAAAATTGAAATGGAAAAGAGTTATCACAGGATATATGAAGTTAACAGATGAAACAGCTTTAAAACTTTCTTCAATTATACTAGAAACAAAATGGACTGTCACATGACAATGTTATTTACTACACAGTACAAAAAGTCTCTGAATAATTGTGACTGCAATGCTAAGAGTATAGAATTGGCCCTCACTACACACTTAGATTCAATCTTACGTGAAAACTGTTTTAAAAGTATATTTACCTCATACATACAAATACTATACCTACTATAACAAAAAACATGAGGACATTTCAGAAATATCCGATAAACTACTCCTATTTACCAACATATTCTTGCAACAAGATGCTATGTCACTATAATGTCAGCAAAAACATTCTTTTATCAGCAAATTTCATGAACTAGAACTATAGGTAAAACACTATAAAGACCTTGATGCTATTTGTACTGCTAATAAACACCTTCAAGTGGCAATTACAGTCATAAAAATCTATCATACAATATCCATCTAAAAAGTCTTTACCAATTAAAGGAAAGTGTCACCAAATGAAAATTGTAAGCAACAAACAAAATTTTTCGAATTAAGAAAAAAAGAACAACAACTATATTAAACAATGTCAAAACTAACTCAATCACAATTCATTACAGCTAAGAAACACTTGTAAAAAAGATGTAAAAGTTTGCAGAATTACTGTCTGGTCTATTATTGATGCACCTTATATGAGGATGACACTATAGTATAGTTGACTACTTGTGTCAAAATAATTGTTTTATTGTGTTGATTTCATACTGCTAACATAAAATATCATTATTTCTCTATTTTTATGTTACAAAAATAAATACCCTTATATAAAACACTGTTCTTTGTTATAATTTGTTCACCTTTACAACAGCTTCTTTAGCTCCTCCAGTGCTCCAGACAAGTACAATGGTGGTGTGTCACGTGCAACTTCCGCTCATTTGAAAGAATGTAAAATTGAAAAAGGTTTAAAAAATTTGCCAAAATTTCTCTACTCAATATGGCCAAATCTAAAGGTATTTGTTGTTACAAAGGCTCGATACTCGTTGTTATTTATTGTAGATCAAGTGGAGATAGAGTCAGACTTTTTGGATTATGATTCAGTTGAGCTACTGGATGAGGATTTTAATGATATTGTGGTAATAAATAGATTGAGTGACTCAGCTGCAGATAAAGATATCTTTACTGTCTTCATGGTTAATGTTGCACTTACATCTTTTCTGATAGGATATACACCAAACCATTCTACTTGTGGCATACATTTGTAAGGCTTAATGTCACAATTACTATTAATGTAATGTCTATAACATATATATAATTTGTTGTTAAGAAAGAGAAGAATTTAAGTGTAGAACATTGTGTATGAATAAATTAACTGACTACTCTTTCTGTGCAAGGGTGCATGACACTTTTTCATTCAAATATAGTGTATATTTTGTATTACAGTGTTATGTTAAACACCATGTTTACAATAAATTATGATCTCCTTAAACTTGCACTATATCTTTATTACTACTTGCGTACATTTTGTACTAAATAGTTTATCAAATATCTTCCATATATGAGTAACTCATACATTTTGTTATTTATATAATATTCATGACTATCTAATGTCTGTCTTTTTGTAGAAATCAATAACACTGATTTCTTATCGATGGTATACTTATAAGAAAAACCGTTGGCACTATTTCCTTTTGACTTTTGCTACTTTACAAACCTACTTATTTTAATTTTATCTTTGGTTTCCATGGACACCAAGAGGAATGTTTCCAGTTATTTTTTTTTGTGTTTGCAAATGGTCCTTTGTTGTGGTCAGTCTTGCTGTGGCGAAACTCACTAGTACCACACTCTGTGGATAAGATGACATCATTATTTATTCATGTATCACCAGCATTTACTACATGGGGATTGAGATGGTAATACATTCTAGTGATATCAATTATTTCACTTAATTGTAGGTTTTCAACACCTGAACCAAATTTTGTGCTATGTTCTGATCAAACTGAGCTTGGACCAGGAGGATGTAATCATGTGTCTTGGAAAGAATTAATCTTATGGCCAGGAGTCTATTATTTGATCTGGCTAATTTCTTATCTCCTTATTGTGAACAAATTATGATAAATGAACATGAAATGAATTTCATGCTTTTTCCATGCAGGTTGTAATTTGGCGTGAAAAGAGAGTTATTGAACGAGACTACTATGCTACCAGTTTAAGAATGGATGACTGAACGAGCCAAGAAAGGGTTTACGTACAAAACTTCTTAGTGTTTTGGTTCCAAATATCGTAGAGTGCTTTATTTTACTTGGCAAAGTCTTTTCACTTTGCTCTCTGTTATCAATTCCTATTTCACATATCACTGGTAGGTTCTGTCCATGTTGCAATGAAATGACTTGTATTTACCCATTATTAGGAAAGAATACAATATGGTGCTGTGTATGTTATAATAGTTGTAATCGCCTGCTACAATGGTGCTTGCTTTTACATAGATGTTATTGGACACAAGTATTACATTGAAAAAAAAACTAAAAGTAAAACATAACAAGTTGAGTTTCTATTTCATACTGTTTATTTTGATACTTAATACTTTAAATAAAACTAGAAATGTGGATATAAAAACACCTGTTATAATATTATTTTATATATAACCGATCACATTAAATATACTATGTTGTAGTTTTCATAAAGAATCATTAGGTACAGGATCATACAATTCTGTTTTTCTTGTACAACTATATAAAGTACTATACATCCAAACAATGTTATGACGAGAACTGTACCCTAAACTGCTAGACAGATAGCCAGACTAATAATTGCTATAGAGTGTAGATCATATTATAATAGAAACAGCTGAATACATTGATTCCTATATGGGATTCAGTTCAAAGCTATTGGACAACACTACAGTGGATGATATACCTGTAAATGTGTGAAAATAACTCAAGCATATTGTGTACAATAGCTTATTTCTGGAACAACAAAATAAAGAACAAAAGCAAGAGACACTTGACTGTGAAGTTTATAAAAGAACAATATGTATCTTGCTGATATATAATGAGTAGTCTAAGTAATACTCTAGGACCAAATGTTCAAAACTAATGGCTTTGATTTGTGGAGCATTTGTCACACAATTTGCTTTATATCAGTTTTGATAAACAATGAGTGTTAATGTTCATTATAGTTTATGTATTATCATTCATTTCCTGTTTGAGCATCATTTATACTAATTATCACTTTCTTAATTAATTTTGATTTCGTATAATTGGAAACACACACTTTGAAAAAAAATTTTGTTGAATGTCAATTTTTGGTGTCTCGTTCAATCGGGAGAGAACTCAACATATTTTTGGTCCACCGACCGGATTCTAGCAAGAACATCGATAGTTTGATGGTCTCTCTCTCAAAACTCAGCTATCTCCGTTATATCTCATCCTTTCGTACATGACCATGTGCTCTCTTAGCACCTCCATTTTTGATCCCTATTTTCACCTCGTTGATAAAAAATTATGGCTCAAGATCCTACTACACTTAGGAAGAGACAAGGCAGGGGCGTAGGAAGATGAAAAATGACTAGGGGGCCGAAGACCGAAGCTAATCTCAGAGTAGCTACAAGTATAGCTATTTGAGAAGTTCTTAAGAGTGCACTTTAGAAACAGATAAAAATACAACAAAATCAAAAAGTTACCAAAGTAATGCTTTCTACTACTGTTCACAGACACAAAATCTCTCTACCTATTGTCTGTTAATATACATCAAGTGAGTCCTGTTAAGTCTAGTCATATGTTTCCATAATGTCTTCAAGAGAGTATTTAACCTACACCCAGCTTAGATCATAGTGTTTCTCAAGAAGTTTGTTCAAGCGGAGAAGTGAAGAAAAATATGGGCTTTCAGTGCTCTTGTACAACTGTAGATGTAACTTTACCGGAAGAACTGTCAATGTAATGGCTACATAGATAATGTTTGTCAACTTCCAGGAGCATTCCTTTATTTTCAATGAGACTTAGTTTCATTGGCATTCAATGAGACTTGATGATCCTCATGTCCTTTGGATAAACCTCCTTTCGACCTCACCAGCACTAGTTCAAACACTTCAAATACATATGACAATGTCTATCTCTTGGAGTTTTGTATGCATGAGGACTTGAATTATCATCAAATTGCTTGGGCCTCTTACCTTTGACGGGGGAGAGTTGGTTCTGTTGTTAGACTGCCACTGTCAGATACTATGGCATCATAAAAAGCATCAAACTTTGTTTCACTTCTTAGGGACCCGTAGATGCGCAGTAAGAAGCTCAGCACCAGAACTGCCTCTGACTGAACACTGATATCTATTGCCTGTAAATTAATCTATAATTGCTCTGCAGATGAGAATATTAGATAAGCAAGTTTGAGGCCAAAAAACATATCAAAATCTTCCATTTTTAAGGCCATTCCATGGCCTCAGCCGCATATTCATCATGCCCGCGACTGATTCCTCTAATGCACTCTGAATAATGCTATTGTTCCTCAATATGCTTGCGATTGATGTATGCCGCACTGTCCATCTGTAGGACACAACATTCTCAAAATTTGGTGTCACCTCACCTGTGTTTATACTCACTTCCTTTCTTAAGGCTGATTCACACTAGAATACGCAGGAAACGCAAACGTATACGCAAGGTTTTGACCGCAATAGAATAAACGCATTGGAATTGTGAAAGGCCATTCACACTGTTACGATCACGTGTATTTACGGTTAGCGTTAATTGAGAAAGTAAAATTGAAATTGTCATGGCTGTTCTCAACCGTTGCTACTGCTACTGCTTTTACTCATTAGGAGGAGAAGACGAAGAAGGCAGCGCAAGCGTATTTGGGTGAGAAATATTTTTAAGAAGAGGCTTCAGCTAGGGGAGTATCATTCCCTAATAAATGAAATGCGATTGACGGATCACCAAAGCTTTTATAGATATTTTCATATGCCACCTGAGAGGTTTTGACCATTTGTTGAGTTTGGTAGGACCTGCTATCACCCGTCAAACAACATCCTTTCGTCAACCGATTGAAGCTGATGAATGACTTGCCATTACCTTACGGTATTTGGTGACGGGTGATTCCATGCAAACCATTTCATTTAGCTACCAGAGTTCGTCGCACTCAACTGTTTGTGGCATTATTGATAGCACTTGCGATGCTTTGTGGAATGTCTCTCTCTCATGAATATCTTAGAAGACCATCAACACCAGAAGACTGGATAAAGATCAGTGAAGGTTTTCATCAACTCTGGAACTTTCCTCACTGTTTAGGGGCTATTGATGGAAAGCACATTATGATGCAGGCACCAGCCAACTCTGGTTCCAACTTCTACAATTATAAGGGAACATTTAGCATTATTTTACTGGCTGTTTGTGATGCTCAATACTGCTTCACCCTTTCTTCTGAATATGGAATAGGAAGGCAAAGTGATGGAGGGGTTTTTGGCTAATTCTGTATTTGGCCAGTTTGGCCAGTTATTGGAGAGCGCTCTATGTCTTTACTTTGTCCTAAGTTCCCTTCCTGGTCAGTCATGTCCAGTACCATATTATTTTGTTGGTGACGCAGCATTTCCACTGAAGACCTACATGTTGCGTCCATTCCCTGGAAGGTTTTTACCAGAAGACAAACAAATCTTTAATTATCGTTTGTCCAGGGCTCTCACCGGGTGATTGAAAACACTTTTGGAATCATGGCAACAAATTTAGAATTTTTAGAAGACCTATTGTTGCTAATCCAGACAAAGTAACCAAGATCACTCAAGCAGCCTGTTGTTTGCACAACTACCTATGGATATCTGAGATAAAACAATCCTCCATCTGCTCGTTTTTATTGCCCTCTGGGATTTGTTGACCTAAAAGATAATGACGGAAATGTCATTCCTGGTGACTGGAGATCAGAAATTTCATCCAGTGGGCTGCAAAGTGTACACTGTACTAGCAGCAACACTACTCTCGGTCAGCTTCTGACTTGCGAGACACCATTATGCGTTTTCTGAACACTCCACAAGGTGAAGTATCATGGCAGTATGCCCATGTCCGTAGCCATGGCAAGCGGCTTCAATCATGATTGCATTTTGGATTGTAGTTTACATGTATTATTATTAATTTTAATGTACATTTTAATAGATTTTCCAAACTTACTGCATGCCATAGTAATAAAAGGTAGGGGAGGGTACTGAATTTCATACAGCACTTGTTCGATCCTCAGTCTAGCAAGTGATACTTGATCAGGGGAGAATTTTCATAGTCTTTGTTCAGCCACACTTAAAGCATAGAGGCTGGCTTTGTCTTGTTCTGACTTGAGGTGACGTAAAATCTCTAATTCAACTTCATCAGGTTCACACTTTTTTTTTTTTCATCGTTTACTGAAAGACAAACTATGACATACAATAGCTAAATGCTATGCTCCACATACCCTTGATTAATAGTGCATATGGGTGTTGAAGACTTTCCCTCATCTGTGGGTGTCAAGGGCTCTGCCTCCTCACTCACACAAGATGGCGGTGTCATTGGATTCTCTTGAGACTCTGTGATTTGTGAGTCTGATAACTCCAAAACTTCTTGTGGCTCAGGTTCTCAGTCAAGTCAACATTACCTATTGTACTAAAAGAACTGTGATTTCTTTATTGACTATTAATAATTACTCACTTTCTGTGTCTTATGAAGTCCCCCGAAGAAACATCATATGCTCTAGTAGTTCCCATGAGACAGTACTCTGGGCAGCACTGCCTGATGGCTTTCTTCTTCTTTTTAATTTCCCTCACAAACCTGTCCCTAAGAGCCTTCCACCTCTGCTGTACTCAACAACTATATAGTAACATTTTCGTAATAAATAAAGATGATATTAAAATAACTCACTTTTCTATCAAGGCTACTGGCTATAGCTTTCCACGCATTTCCTTTTTTGGTCAATATCTTGAAATCAGGGATTCTAATGTCGTATATACATGGAAAAGTTCTAACTGTTCTATCAATTTCTCATCATCCATTTTGTACTTCGTAGGTGTGACAATGATTCACGTGGCCACAGCAACACGGGTATTTCTGATTGGTCAGCTTCTTACGAACCGCGGGAAAAGTTGAACAGATTTCAAAGCTATACATTACGTTGCGAACAGGAGATACGTTGCATGCACATACTAACGTCAATAATGTGAATGCTCTTGCGTTACTTTGCGTAAAATCATACGTTGCGTTGCTTGTGAATCAGCTTTAAGCTGTTAAAACAAGGTAAGCCTCTTAGGGGAGAACTTGAATAGTTGTGCTAGGTCATAAATGAAAACTCATGACATCTCTGATCAGCTCATAATTTTGTTTGTTACATCTTTAAGACAAAGATTCAAACTATGCGTCACACAATGAACATAGAGTGCCTGAGGAACTTCCTTTTTAAAGAGTGCCTGAACTTTTTTTCTAATGCCACTCATGTTGGCTGTCCCGTCATAGGCCTGCCTCAACATTGATTGATCGGCAGTGAACACCTGATTAAGATATCTTTCTTCCGCTTGAAAAATAGTTTCTGCCAGAGTGTTTGGCAGTTGAAGAAGGCCAATTGTGCGTTCATTAATACAATAGCAGTGTCTACCCACCTTACTGAGACTGACATTTGTTCATTATGAGCTATATCTGTAGCTTCATCTACAATAATTGAATACCGCAAAGAAGTACAAACTTCAGCTAAAATTTTGCGCAAAAAACACACTGGCCAATAGAAATGATTACTTCATTTATAATTTCTGGGGAAATGTACTGCTTTTTTCCTAGCCAAGAAATCATTTGTGGGCTCTCCTTTGCCTGCAGTAGAAGTAGCTGATAGAGATTACCACTAAAGGCTTCTGCATCCTCTTTATGGCCATGAAAAGGTAGTCCTTGCCTGCAAGAAACTGAACAGCATGGAGAAGTTTAATGAACATTAATTGATGGTGCTTTTGGTCACAGCTGAGCTGAGCATCTATGCCAACACCTTTATTCTTCGCCATTAGCTTTAGAATAGAATCTTTACTTGATTCATGTATTCGAAATGAGCTAAAGAGCCTTCTTCCAGTTTGAGAAGCCGCTATCAACAAACACTGTCTGTTTATATTAGTGTTCAGCAAGCCTTGCTCTTTAGCAGTTAGACAAGTCAAACAATATATTCTGTAGTTTGAAGTACACACACTAATCCAAGGATGTAGCATTCTACTTTGAATCATTCTTGAATGGGACTTTGCTTTAGATTCACTGTTATACAACTTGGTCATCTTTGATTGCTTAGCTCCAGCGGATGATAAGGTGTACTTACATTAGAACATCATTGGCACTCACATGCATCAGCCTCTGCTTCATTGTCGGTTGTCCGTGTGGTTATCGGACAAGTCTTGTTCTCCATCAACTAAATTAATTTCATCAGATTCTTCCGTATCATTGGAGATGAGGAAAAATGATCGATTCTTCTCTGAGAGTGGCCATACTCACGATGTGGAATATCTCATTTAGCGCAAATGGCAAAATATTAAAAATAGTGCTATTCCAAATTAGTGCGCACTGATGCTAAAACTGTAGGTACTGTAGGTCGGGACGAGTATGACTTTGCTGGCTGGTAATCATAGCTAGGCATTAACTACATACTTATTATTAGTTATAGATCCTTCATCTTGCCGTTAGTAGTCGAGTAGTAGTTGCATGTCATTGTGTGTGAGTGCTGTACGTGACTATGGCAAACCGCGACCAAAAACAGTGTGGGGGCCCTGGTCCCTGTGGCCCCCCTGTTCCTACGCCCTGCAAGGTGTCATCGTGCGTCAATAACACGACTTTTCCCCTCATCTGAGGGATTTGGAGAGCAAAGCTGATCAGCCCGCCACCCTTGATCTGCGCAACAGATGTCGCAGAAACTGAAGAGTCTAGACTCTGACTTCAAGCTTCATCACTATGCACTCATTGATCTCATTGACGACACTAAAAGATAGCTCAAAGAGCAGGACATTCTAGGTGGACATGATGGCGAGATGGCCACGTTGTCCACTCATATTAGGCGGCTGATTGTAGTCTGTGACTCCTCTACGAATTTGGTCCACGTAAGATAGTTCCCGAAGGTTAGTTTCGCTGACTTGAAAGAAATTATTTACTGTAAACGAAAGAATTGGCTCCTTGTCTGGAGGGCCATGATGTTTGTCTTCTTCGTCAATATGAAGAGCAACTTTGTGATCTCAAGGTTGAATTGGGAGACATCTGTAGCGTTCTTTTTTGTCCCTTGGTATAGAGGAATTCGATCAGCTCTATACCTCACAAACACAGCTTGATAAAGAGCTGTTTGACTACTCTTTTAAAATCGAGAGGTTGCTATTCTGTCCAATGTACCTAAGTTTGATGGGAACATCATAAAAATGGAGGACCTTTTTTGGAGCAATTCTCTATTTCAATTCATAGCCGATCTGGTTAGTCTGATACAGAGAAACTGGTGTATCTCCGACATTCGCTTAAGGATGGTACAGCAAAGGGTTTAAATGAAGGTCTGTCTCGATCTGGTGTTTGCTATTCTGAAGCCATTGAAAGCCTGAAGGCACGCTATTATCACCCACAGTCATCACCAGGCACGCATGTTTGTATGATCCTTGAGGCAACTCCTCTCAGAGATGGAACTGGCAAAAGAGCTCTGCCGACTGATGATGTTGAGACAGAAGATGCCAAGTACCAGTATCAAAGTTTTGCCAACAAAGAGGCAGGGAAGACCATTACTTGTGGCCAAAAACTAGATGAAACCATCCAAGGCTTTATTAGAGAAACTAGAAAAGCTGGTGGAGTGATTAATACATCAGTTGTTGTAGCCATGGCTATGGGTATTATAACATCAAAGGATCCTTCATTTCTCCATGAAAATGGTGGCCATTTAGTAATTACTTCTTCTTGGGGTAAATCAATATTGAAGAGAATGGGTTATGTAAAGTCACAGTTGAAGATTTTGAGGATTCGGATAAAAAACGGTGTTTTTTTGAAGATATAAAGGCTAAGTTATATTGAATGATATACCAATCGAATTTGTGCTAAAATGGGGATCAAACGCTATTGCAGCTTATTCCCACTGGTGAGTGGACAAAGCATCAGGCTAAAGACAAGGTTGTTCCAATTAGCCGTTCTGATGCAAACGACAAATTACTGGGGTTTTTGCAGTTACTGCTACTAGTAAGTATTTACTCCACAACTGATTTACAAAGGGAAAATAATGTTGTCACCCAAAACTTTCTGCTCCACCTGAATGGGATATATGCCACAATGAGAACCATTGGTCAACAGAGGAAACACATGGTCAGGTCAGGGTTCTGCCAGACTAGTTTTATGGGGGCCAATTATAAAATAATCATATTACATAATAACAAAGAATAATGCAAATTTGTTGTACATGGAATGAGTACTGTCCATTTTATGTAACAGACTAAATTAGTGCCGTATAATCTTCTTTGTTTTTTACTGGCCCATAGAGCAACAGCTTCAGCGACAGGGAAAGAGTTGAGGGGTGGTCCTTCGATAGCAATGCGTAGTAATGAATCTAATGTTTGCTCCTGCATTCTGTTCCTAATCGGTGTTTTGATTAGCTTCAGTTGGGAGAATGTCCGTTCGACATCTGCAGTGTGTATAGGGATCACCCGACATATCTTGGCCAATGTACTCATATTGGGAAAGATAGTGTTAGTTGTTGAGTTAGTGCAAGCAGGTCTAGTATTACTTCAATGAATTTCATCTCACTGCAATTTCCCTTTAAAAAAACTGGCGGTAGCTCTTCCACTCATCGACACACTCTTCGATGCTCCCAATTATTTCTAAACATGATAGTGATGAGCAAGGAGTTTCTATCTCCTGTACACCATACTCCATTGCATTGCCACTTCTCTGTAGTTTTTCAGGGTTGAAAACACTAAATGATGCAAATTCAGCTTTATCATCAAACCTCCCATTCAGATTCTCAATTAAGGCACTCAGATATGGTTCCTTGATGCTGCTTTTGAAGTATTCCTCTCCCAAATTAGATGGATTAGATATATTATGATGCCAGCCTCACTTAGTTTAGCTAAGAATGACTCTAGTGCAGCAAGATTTGTACCATCAGATGATTTCAGTTGCTCTAGGCATGCAATTGTTGATGATAGCATTTTAGGAATAATACTATAGTCACAATCCTGGATCTGGAAACATTTGACAGGTGAGAAACATGAGGAAGGGTGTCACACAGAAGCAACATAGTTGCTATAAACCTAAATTCACAGGTCATACTAACAAGGCCGAGAGCTCTAGCATCGGATCGTTCTTGACTCTCTCTCTGTAGACTAATGACTACTGATGTGAAAACATGACTTCAAGCAATTAACACTGCGATCAACACTAAGCCACCGTGTTGTACATGGAGCTATAAGTTTACCACTCTCATTGATTAGTGCTTGAACTGCTTCTAGTCCCCTGCAGTTCTGACAGCACTGTTGTTGAAGTAATCAAAAAGCTGGCGAAGGATAGTGTGGAATTTTCTAACATAGGGGACGGAAACACTAGCATGGGAGGAGGCAAGGTTTAATCGATGAGCAGCACAGTGGACACTTATGGCGGAAGGTGTAAGGTTCTTTAGTCGCGTAACAACTCCATTTCTGCACCCAATCATGGTCGAGGCACCATCTGTTCCAATACCTCTAAGTTTAGATAGGTCAAAGCTCAGCCTCCCCCATGAATTTGCATACACGATCGGTAATCATTTCAGCATTAGCACTTACAGACCCTATACCAGCAGATTCCAGATGAAGCAGATCAATTATTTTTAAAAAGCAAACACCTCAGTTCTCCTGAGTTTGTTATAAAACATCCATGCACTGCTAGCTGCTCCGTCACTGTACAATCAGTTGTTTCATCGAAAAGAATAGAGAAGTGACTGGATTCCCTCATACTCTCTAATATCTTCTTTTCCAGAATCTCAGACATAACAAACACATCTCTTGAATCGTTTTTCACTAGTGTAAGTAGCATTCATGCCTTTACCAATTTTCTCCTTTATTTTAACACCAAGATAGCTCATAAGGTTCGTAGTTAGTTGTGTGCGCAATACGCTGCTTGGTCAAAAAATAAAGGCAACTAAATGCCTGTTCCATTCCCTTCGCTGGTAGGGGAGGACTGACAACGCTACGTAGCGTCCGAAGCTTCGATGTGTCACGTTCCGAAGTAAACTTTGCGAGTGTGAGCAGCGCTAGACTCGTAGCGTTTAATACTCTGGAGGCGTAGCCGGCTGCATGGCTGGTGTTTGTTCCATATGTCACGATTATAGGGCTGCTGATCGTACTTTTGGCACAGTGAGCAGAACATACCTTCCGGTTTATACACCAGCCACTGCTTGCGTCCTCTCATCCAAGCGGCATTAAACTTTCGCAACTGCTTCGAACTGCTGCTCGATGTAGTGGTAGATTGAGAGGCCGAAAATAGTTCATCTACTTCTAGCTTCTGCTTCCTGCGAGGCAGTACGTCTTCCTCGACCTCGTCCTCCGTAGCACAAGAATTAGATCCATCTTCCAACAGCGCCATTTTTACTGGCTAAACACGTGTGATAAACGTGTGCGCATGCGTAGCTACGGCGAAAGTAGCCAAGTCGTTCGCGAGCGTAGAAATGGTCGGGCAGACGCAGTTGATGGTCGGCTACTGCCTAGCAGTGGTCGGGGCCGACCACCGCTGACCACCGTGAGCATAACTATGTCAGGTATATTGAGAAAATTATTGTCCCATTTGTAAACCAAAAAAGAACAGAATTGAATCTTCCAATGTCCCATTCAGCTCTTGCTATTTTTGATTGTTTTAAAGGTCAAACTACTCCATCTGTTAACCCTTTAATAACCGTATACGGCAAATTGCGTATTTTAAATTATTTCATTTGTGACCGCATACGCCTTTTGGCGTATTTTGTTTTTATTTTCTTTTTCCTAGGAACCTTTAGAATTTACTTCTGGTGTTTATACGTGTTGTTTATTTGTGTTTATTATAAATAACTTTCTTTTTGAAAATACGAATATACTAACCTTAACCATATATCATAGAATTATGAAACAAATTAAAATACTGGTTCAAAGCTATGGTAACTTGGAACACTTATTTACCATTAGTGATTCGAGCTTTGTTTACAATATTAGATTTGTAGCTTCAAATAGAAGTGACCTAGAATGAATAATGTAAAAAATGTACGTGACTTACTCTAAGATGAAACTAAATTTGAAATCAGTCTCAACAATCTTCTACAATGTTAGGAAGTTATCTAGGCATAGTTACATGAGAAGTAAAGTTACAACTAAAGTAGGAAAAAACTATAGCTAAAGCATGAAACACGCAAGTCAATAAAGGCTTTACGTGTGGGCGTGGCTATCAATTTATTATTGTAAAAGGAGGTAAAAGTGATATGCAATCAGGTGTTGCTAAATAATGGATGTAAGTGCTGTTCTGCAGATGCTAGAGGATTCTGATGATGAAATGATATTCTCAGGAAGCGATGATGACTTTTGTATTACTGATTCCAGCTGTAGTGATGAAGAAATGGAAGAAAAAACATAGTTACTATTGATGTAATATATAACTATGAAAATATGCATGAAGTAATATTTATTTATTCTTCTTACAGTTTGCTCAAAATGAAGATGATAATAGTGATGATGATGATGATGAAGAAGAAATTTGTGAACAATTGGCAAACAATGGTGGAGGAGGACAAGGTCCTTTGACAGGTGGACAAAGTAGCACAAGAGGTGGTATGCAAAGAGGACGAGGTAGGGGAAGAGGTAGTAGCAGGCATGGTAGCAGTGGAAGTGGTAATAGAAGAGGTGGAGCTGGTAGTAGGGGTTGACGTGGTATTAGTGAATGTGGACGTGGTAGAGGAAGAGGTGGATGTGGTACTAGTAGACGTGGTAGAAGAAGGAAGAGGTGGAGCTGGTGGTAGTCGTCAACGTGGTAGTGATAGTGGTGGACCTAGTAACAGTAGTGAGGATAGAAGAATATGGTCTACTACATTGTCAGATGTGATTGTAAAACCATTTACAAAACAAGTAGGCCCAACAATACCTATAGCTAATTCTATAGAGATATTCGATACTTTCTTCTCCGATGAGCTCATAAGTGTAATTGTAAGAGAGACAAAACAGGTATGCTAAAGACTGTTTGAAGAAAGATGATACCACCTGGGAAACCAATGTGAATGAAATAAGGGTGTTTATTGGATTTATTGTGCTTATGGGGATAGTGAAGTTACCGCACCTTTATGATTACTGGTCTACTAGTCCAATGCTACATTATTTCCCTGTGGCTAGCAGAATAAGCCGAAACAGATTTATTGAAATTAGAAGGTATTTACATTTTGTTGATAACGCTACACTACCTAAAAGGGGAGAAGATGGTTATGATAAACTTGGGAAAATAAGACCAATTATTGATATTCTAAATGCAAAAATGATTGACAGCTACATGCCTCATAAAGAAAACTCAATTGATGAGGCAATGATTAGGTTCAAGGGTAGGTCTAGTTTGAAGCAATATGTCCCTAAGAAACCAATTAGAAGAGGCATCAAGGTATGGGTGAGGGCAGATAGCTCAAATGGATACATTTGCCAGTTCGATATATATAGTGGTAAGGATGGGGAAATTGTTACAAATAACCTAGGAGAATCAGTTGTTGTAAAGCTATCAAGAGAATTAGTAGGAAGGAACTACCATCTATTCTTTGATAACTATTTCACAACTGTTCCCCTGTTAGAGAAGCTTCTCAAAGATGAAATATACGCATGTGGTACATTTCGAATAAATAGAAAATTTGTACCCACTCAGCTAAAAGAAATCAAACAAGGTAAATAAAATATAACAATTATGATAATGGTGAAATAAATAATATTGCGTGTGTGATAACCTATTGATAAACATTTAGGTCATCTTCAAAGAGGTGATTGTGTATTTGTTCAAAGCGGAAAACATTGTCGCCTCTGTGTGGAAAGATAAAAGACTTGTGTACGTTATTTCCACCAACTGCAATCCATCAATAACAAACCTGTCAACGAAAAAAAAGATGGAACAATAATAACTGTGAAAACACCAACTCAAACAACAGTTTATAATAAATTTATGGGTGGGGTGGATCGAGCAGATCAGATGCGATCCTATTATCAAAGAAAACTAAAATCAAGAAAGTACTATAGGTAAGGACTATCAATCAATTGTTATTTTTGATTATAACTACCTCACCTCAGGTACATATTCTATTTTCTTCTTGAATGTTCCATCTCTAACTCATTTGTCTTATCGAAGAACTTCGCACCGAGATCTGATTTTAGAAGTTGGCAGCAATATAAAACACTTCGTCTGCAGTTGGCTGAAAATTTAATTTCTACTTACAACAACAGGAAAAGATATAGCTTACCGACCGATATTTTCTCTACGGCACTTGATTTGTCAACAACACCAACAAAACGAAGAAGTTTTGGAACTGTTCATCACTTTCCTATAAAAGGGGCAAAAAAAGGAAGATGTTATCATTGTTGGTACAATCTAAACCAAAGACATGAAACAATTATAGTTTGTCGTCAGTGTAACATACACCTATGTGTACAATCAAGATCTACTGATGATGACAGGTCATGCTTTGAACAGTACCACACTAAGTACTAACCTTACTTAAGTCTTTTTCTGTTCATTTATATCACAACATTTTATGTATAACCAAAAGTAAAAAGGATAAATAACATCGATTACTTACCTATAAACTCAGCAAACTTACACCACAACATTCCTTGAAAACACAACAACCGTACATTTTCTTCGCCAAAATAACAACACAATATGAAGAACAAGGTATAATTAAGTAAGGTTTACCTGTATGAAGAGTTTCCACACACAAATCACGAGAAAAATGTAAGAGAAAAACGGCACCAAAAATTTCATTTTAACAGTCACATGGTGAAACCGCGCATGCGCAGATTGGTTATAAAAGGGTTAAAGCTCTACTTGCAAAACATAATATAAGGTTTGTTCTTATTCCACCAAATTGCAGCTCTGGACATTTCAATAAACAAACCTATCAAAAGTGAGATGAAGAAATGTTTTTTCAACTTTGGTATGCTGAAGAAGTTCGAAAGCAATTGAAGGTATCACCTACTGAATCTGTGGAAGTTGATATTTCTACTGCAGCTGTTAAGCACCGTAGTGCCAGTTGGATTATTTCAACATGAAATGAAATTCAAGATTGTCCCAAGCTTGCAATCAATGGGTTTCAAAAAGCAGGAATTTAGATGCCATTGCTTCTGTTTCAAATTATGAGTAAAATTATATTTTTATAAAAGGGATGCTTAAAATGTTTATAAATCAAAAAAGATTTGAAAATTGGTTCATGTTGGGAAAGGGGAGAGTTTGTTGTTTTCAAAACATTGAATCAGGTGATGTCTCATCATCTGTTGTTTGAATTGTGGAGTACCAGTAATTCCATGGGGTAATGCAGTGCAGGTAGCGATTGCAAATAAACCACAATCGGAACCCCCTTGTTGTTGTCGTGATGCTTCCAAGGATACAGAGACATCTTTATCAAAACATAGGGGCAACAATTCCATTGTTTCTGTGTCAATTGACTTGTAGAGTGAGTCAAACAACCTTACTTCACCAGGTTCACAACCTATTGTAGAAGCAACAATCCAGTGGTTGGCCCTTATGTGAAGAATCTGTAAAGCTCTGGCACCAGCTGGAATAGGATTCTTTAATTTGGAAAGCAATGTTGAAATCAACCCTGAGAGGTTTGGAAATTGTTCCTTTAGTAGTTTTTGAGCAGTATTTATATGAATATCACTTAGCCAATTCCCATCCTGTATACTGTAAAACCAGAATAAATAACGTCCATTATATTTAACGATTTTATTAACGTAGCCAATTTTAATGTCCATTTAAATTAACGATTTTTTTAATAGAAATAACTTTTATTGAAACACAATGAAAAACAAATCATGTTTATACAATATCGATGATTCCAACTGTTTCAAATGGTTTCTTAATGGTATCACATTTATCAGAAAGAGTCGAAACTGTATTCATCAGCCAGTTGGCATGTAAGAGTTTAATTAAAGATGCCCTGAGATCAACCTTGATCTCACTGATGGCAACCCCTTGCCTTAGTGCCTGTTGGACCTCACTGGCATACCACTGTGAGAATTCCTGCTTCAAGAGAGCCTTAAATTGGTTATTGATGCCAACATCTAGAGGTTTGTAACTCTCCGGTACAGCTGGCTGGGACAAAAACCTGATGGATGTGGTTAGACTTGAGCATTTCCAGGACACTGGCACATCTGTGTACTGCAAAAAACGTCAAAGACAGCTAGTGCTGGCTGATCCTCATGTAATTCAAAGGCTAGTCGTGTGCTAGTTACATATGGAATTATGATACTTTTCTACATACTCCAACATTGTTTTTTTAGCACTCCAATGTCTTTCGCTGTGAGTTATGTGCCATTTTTCAGGAAAAGTTACTTTAGCATGGCAACCAGAGGTTTTACCTTGGTAGATTACTTGTGGGGGTAGTAGTGTACCCAGTGGCTGTAGCAGCAAGTACAACAGTAATCTCTCTCTTATCCTCTAGTCCAACAACAGATTCTGCTTTGAGCCGCTCTCTGCCATGGTCCAAGAACCAACAGGTACCAGTTTCACACCTGTCTGATCCCAGTTGAACAGCAGTTCCTAAGGTATAGAATGAGATTTTACTTCTTCCTGAATCCTTCTCAAAAAATTCTGCTTAAGCTCAGGGAAATCTTGGGGAAGTTTTCCCGCAGCCTTTCTCTTGACGTACCCTCTTCTGATTAAAAATGACTCCGCCCATTTTTTCCCTAGCTCAAGGCTTCCACCATAGTCCTTCAATAGTCCAGGATTTCTATGAGCAATGATACCTTTGGCTGCTGCTATCAAAATGCTGCTGTTCAATATCCCACCAGACGACCGTAATTTGCAAACATACTCAGCTACTTCATCATCATATTTCCCCAGAAGGAGAGGTCTTCCGCTTGGCGCACTTGGTAAGCTAGTAACACTATCCGGGTCACCAACACTTTTTACTTTATCTAGATATTTGCGCTTGAAGTTTCTCACTGTGCCTTCAGATAGATCATGTCCAAGTTCCTTAGAAAACTTCTTGACAGCCAATTTGTTTCCATAATTACAGGCATATTTGGCAACCTTGGCATAATTAAATAATATTAATGATTTTACAAGACTGAGCAACTGAGCAACTTAGCAACTTACAAAAAACCAAAAGGAAAGATTGCTTATATAATACCACAATAATTAAATACCTGTGGTTACAGTACATATAGTAATAATCATACATGTACAAACTATGTGATCATTAGCAGTTTCTCTACACTCCTCCTCGATTCATAGTTTCGTAGGTATTAAGTCAGTCCTAATTTTTCTCATAAATATTCGAATTGTGTTTTAGGTAGAGGTTTTGTAAAGATATCAGCTATCATTTGGTCAGTTGGACAATAAGATATAGTGATTGTTTCAGCTTGAACATTCTCTCGAATAAAATGGTGTTTTATATCGATGTGTTTTGTTCGTTTATGTCTGATAGGGTTCTTTGTCATGGCAATAGCTCCTTGATTGTCTTCTAAAATTTCAGTGGCTTCTTTTGTATTGATATGCAAGTCATTTAACAGTCTTCTTAGCCATATTGCTTCCTGTGTAGCTAATCCCAATGCCATGTACTCTGCTTCAGATGTTGAAAGAGCAACTGTTTGTTGCTTTTGACTTTGCCAACTAATTGCTCCTCCTGTCATAATAAAGACATTACCAGAAGTTGAGTGTCTGTCATCCAAGTCATTTGCCCAATCAGCATCAGAATATCCTAATAACTTTGTTTCTTTAGATGGTTTGTATCGTAGTTTTAGAGAGATAGTTCCTTTAAGATAACGAAAAAATACGTTTAACAGCAGTTAGGTGAGCTTCAGTTGGATTAGCATTATATTTTGAGACTACACCAATTGCATAGGCAATGTCTGGTCTTGTAGCTCCAGCTAAATGTAGTAAACTACCAACCATTGATTGATATTGAATAGAATTGACTGCTTTGCTGATTTGATCATTCTTCTCTAATTTTACATTGGTGTTCATGGTGTGGTGACTGTATTGGCATCTGATAGACCATACTTTTCGAGTAGTCTTTGAATATATTGACTTTGGTTCAATGATATACTTTCCTTTTCAAGGTGAATGTTTACACCTAAACAGTAGTGAATTGGACCTAGATCTTTCATCTTGAAAGTGTTCTTAAGTAGTTCTTTTATTTGTAACATCTCCTCTTGTGTTTCAGTTATTAGTATAAGGTCATCAACATATACTGCTACAATTTCTAATTTTTCTTTCTTGTTGACTCTAATAAAAATGCATGGATCAGCACTACTCTGTATAAATCCAAGTACATTCATGTGTGATTGAACTTCATGTTCCAACAGCGAGGAGGACTGTTTCAAGCCATACAGGGACTTCTTAAGTTTACATACTAGGTTTTCCTTCCCTGCTTTAATATAACTAGGTGGTTGTTTCATGTATATGTCTTCCTTTAGGTCACCATTGAGGAATGCAGTAATTACGTCCATTTGATGTACCAGCATGTTGTTTTGAGCAGCATATGCTAAAATAGTACGAATTGAGGAGAATCTTGCTACAGGAGAAAAGGTCTCTTCATAGTCTATGCCGTACTTTTGGGAAAAACCCTGTGCTACAAGTCTACCTTTGAATCTCTCTACTTCTCCTCTTGCCGTCATACTTTACTCGAAAGACCCACTTACAGCCAATAGCTCTTCTTCCTTTAGGAAGTTCTACCAGTTCCCAAGTATTGTTTTCCATTAGAGCTGAGTATTCTGAGTTGGCTGCTTCTCTCCATTCTTTTGCATTATTTCCTTGTAGGGCTTCTTCAATTGTCATTGGTTCTTCAACATCTTTAACCTGAATATCTTGTACATGATTGACATATTCATCTATCCCATAACGAATAGTTGGTCTCTTATTTCTATCTGACCTCCTAGGCTGTGGTTGAGGTGAGTCAGGTGATTGAGATTGAACGGGTTCTTCTGGTTGAGAAGTCTCCTCCTGGTCAGGTAGGTCAAAGGGAACTTCATTGGGTTCTTCACTAATTACCTCTTCTACAGGGCTTCTGTTGACATCTAAGGAGTCTCCAATGAACTGAGACTCATTAAAAATAACATCATGTCTTGTGTAAGATCTTTGTCCTACTGGATCCCATACTTTGTAATTTTGAGTTGATTCTGTGTAACCGATAAATATGAGTTTTTTCAGCTTTCTTGTCAAGTTTCTTACGATTTCCATCTGGTATATGGGAATAAACGGTACAGCCAAATGTGCGAATGTGTTCTAAGCTTGGCTTCTTTGAATACCAGTATTGATAAGGTGTACAATCTGAATTTAGAGCAGTAGTTATCATTCTATTTCTTAGATAAGTAGCAGTAGACACAGCTTCAGCCCAATATGCATTACTGAGATTTGCATGAAAATAACATAGATCGTGCTGCTTCACCAAGTGTTCTATTGAGTCTTTCTGCGACTCCATTATTCTGTGGTGAGTAGGCAGCTGTAGATTCAGATTTAATGCCGTACTGCCTAAGGTAAGCGAGAAAATCTTGTGACATGTACTCCCCCACCTCTATCTGCTCTTAAACGCTTTGATTTTAGTACCTGATTCGTTCTCAGCTATAGCTTTAAACTCTTTAAATTTGTCCAAGGCTTCAGATTTGTGTTTCATGAAATATGTGTGACTATATCGTGAGTAGTCATTTACGAATGTTATGAAGTATCGACTTCCTCCAAATGATTGAGTTTGCATAGGCCCACATACGTCAGTATACACTAATTGTAACTTTTCTGTTGATTTGATAGTATTGAGTGGAGGGTGAGGTAATCGGTGCATCTTTCCTTGTATGCAGGCATCACAAAACGTTTGAGTTCCATCGAGAGGTATTTCAATTCCATTGGCTGCTTTGGTTAACTGACGTAGTTGTTTAATGTTTACGTGTGCTAATCTCTGATGCCACAGATCAATTTTCTGTTTACTTAATGTTATCTCCTTCTCTGTAGCAACATTAGCACTTATTGATTGAAGTACTTCACAGTTAAGTGTATACAATTTTCCAACAGGTGATCCAGTTCCAATAAGGTTTTTTCTTCTTGTTTCTAATCCAGCACTTTTGACCAAATGATACACTATTACCACTCATTGTTGATGCTCTGACACTAAATAGATTACTTGTCAGTTGAGGTACGTATAGCACGCTATTCATCCATCCAACTACTCTTCTGTTGTTGGGTAGATACGAGACGAATTTAATGTCTCCCGATCCGAGTGCTTCAACCGTATGTCCATCACCCAGTCCTACTAACTCTGGTGTGTTGAACTTTCGATAATTACGCAGAGTGTCTCTTTGAAAAGTCATATGTTTGCTTGCTCCTGAGTCAATTATCCATTTGTACTTTAGATCTTTATTATCTGTGAAGAATGCGTCATGAGCAATAAACATCTGGGCGTCTTGCTCATTTGAGGAACTCTTTTGTGTACTGGGTGTGTCTTCTGCTTTGTCAGCATGATGCTTTGATCTGTGGTGTAGCTGTCTTGAATCTTTTGACCTGGGTTTACGACAGTCTTTTTGATAGTGACCAGCTTTTCCACAATTATAACAGACTCCAGGTCTACCACGACCTTTGGCACGAGCCTTTAGTGCTTCATCCCCTGGTTTAGGAGATTCGTGAATACCGTTTCCTTTACTTCGTCTATGCTCTTCATCTAGTAGAGCTTGTTTGGTAAACATGAACGTGAGTTCGCTATCTCCCCTTGCTAGTAGAGCTGTAACAAGTGTTGGATAAACCTCTTGAACACTCTTTAATAGAATAGCGACCTTATTGAGTTCGCTTACTGTTTCTCCTAGAGCCGTTAGCTGGTCAGACAATTCATCTATTTTACGAAGATGATCGTGAATAGTCGAGCCTCTCTTCATTCGTTGCCATAGAGTTGCATCAGTGTGTGCACTTTATTACTGACTGTTTTCCTTTCATATATTTCGCATAGTGTGTCCCATAGTTCTTTGGTAGTTTTACAGTTCATTACAGCTGGGACATTTCTTTGACCAATGCATTGTAGAACTGAGTAGAATGCTTTCTCTTCTTTGGTTTGACTATACCCTTGTTGTGTACTGTTCATTGTTCCATTTGCATACTCCCATTGTTCTGCAGCCTTCAGAGCATGACTAACTTGGAATTTCCACACTGGCCAATCCTTCTCAGTCTTTAGTTGAGGCACGTTAGCAAAAAACTTAGTATCTGTTGTCGTAGCCATGGAGGGTTCTGGGCTCGTAACCTGTTATGATTTTAGTCTTTTAAATAATATTAATGATTTTACAAGACTGAGCAACTGAGCAACTTAGCAACTTACAAAAAACCAAAGGGAAAAGATTGCTTATATAATACCACAATAATAAAATACCTGTGGTTACAGTACATATAGTAATAATCCATACATGTAACAAACTATGTGATCGTTAGCAGTTTCTCTACAGCATGAACCTCAGGTGAGTAATGGTGGTAGTCACCACGTTTCCGTTTTCATTTGTTGTCAGGGTTGTCTAGTTCTTGTTGAACTTTCTTGTTTGCTGCTTCATGGCACTTCCACTCTCTGCATCAGGCAAGTAAGAGCTGCTTTGACCTTCTCTTCTCCTCAACCAACAATGAAGAGACATTTTTGAGCATGGTCGAAAAAATACTAATAACCAACTGCGCATGCACGTGCACGTTGTAAAAAATAATAACGACTTAAAACTTTAACGAATTGATGGCAAACGCTAAATTCGTTAAGATAATGGAACGTTATTTATTTCAGGACTTGTGATTGTATTCATCATGAGGTTCAGAACACTTTGCCTCTGGATCACTCATGTCAATTTTCCTCTTCTTGTTTGGTGGGAGATTAGGACACAGCAACTTGACAATTTTTCCAATGTCTTTTATTCTTCCTTGTAAATGTAATACACATGGAACTTCAAGTCCTGCTTGAGGCAAATCAGAAGAATAGCATCGTTTTCCTGTGATTGTACAAGTGATGGTAGTGTCTTTATCTAAGAAAAGTGAGCATGCTGCAGAAATCTTTCTTGGAACATGTCCTACTATCATTTTTCCTTTCATCACCGCAACCAGCATAAGGATCATGTGAGTTGTTCTTTTCCTGACAGCAAACTAATTTCTCACTTTTGAAAGGGCTCCAGTTGGCTTTGTAAATGTGATGTCCCCTTACACAGCTTTCATCGTTGCTGAATCCATCGATGGTGATTGTGACACCACGTGTTGTATTATTTTGGGGTGTGGCACACACGTGTTGTAATTTTGTGGGTGTGGGACCGTATTACATCTAAACCACATAATTTTAATCCGTAAAATAAAAAAAAAAACGTTTTACTCAAAAAAGCAAATATAAAATCCCGCAAAAATTTCCGGCTATATGGTAGAGCTTTTGTGGGTAAGAGCTTGTGTGTGCATTTGTGAATTCAGTATGAAATATTAATTTTACATGTATAGGTCTGGTATGTGGTGGAATGATATTGTCCTAAAGTCGTTTACACATCAAGACTGGGTCGAAATTTCAGGATGAGCAAACAAATATTCAAATATTGATGTGCATCTTTGTCAACCACCTTACAGCGGCAGGATACAGTTATGTATCAATCAATATCTGTAGAAAAACAACTGGCAATTACGTTATGGTGCTTAGCAACACCCACTGAATATCGTACTATTGGTCATCTATTTGGTGTTGGCCGCTCCACTGTCAGTGGCTTAGACACCATAAAAAATTTTTTTTTGGGGGGGGGGGCTGAAATGTAACCTGATATTTTTTACTACTAAAATTAAAATGAATTAAATATGTTAACTTGAATGAATAATAGTATTACAATCAATAAACAGTTTAAAATTTTCCAAAATGCTTCAATCTTTCATCATTTCTTTCACACAAACTCTATGGCTATTGAACAAGATTATCTGTGTAGTCCTTGTGTATATGTAAAAGTAAACAATTGTTTAAGCGGCTTTGTGTCATTGAAGAACGCAAGTAAGTGTACAGTCGTTTTAAGAGCTGAAAATGATCTCTCATATGTGGATGAAGAGATAGGTACTGTTAAGAATAAACGAATGAAGTTGTGTACTGCTGGAAGCATCCCTTTATATGTAACATTGTTGTTTATAACATCGCAAATAGTTCGTACTGAAGTGACTTTCTTAATGGAAGGAATTTCCTTCTGTATTACATCATACAGAAGAGACAATTGTCTTGTCAAATCAGATGCATCAACATCCTTTCCAAAGCAAGACTGTTGAAAATGTTCTAAATCACACTGAAAATCTTGCTTATTTGCAGCTTTAATTAGTGTCTGCTCCATGCAGAGTACCACTGGAACATGTTGATTTTCAAATCGTCTTTCCAACTCACCCAAAAGCAAGTCACATGCTTCATAGTATATACTGTGGTAGTAATCTTCTTCAGATGAATTATGTGGTGAACATCCATCTTCATATCTTGGAGTCGTCATCTTTGCCTTTGTAACATAGGCTCACCAATATCTAGTTTCTTAGCAATGCTTACGCTTTTTTGATAAAATTGACTAAATTCTTCCTCAAATTGCATTCGTTTGTAAAAGCTTTTTGCAGTTTCAACAGCCGACAAAACATCTTGTAATGAAATGTTCTTTCTTTGCAGAGTGAGAGATACGTTTTCAGCTGCACCAAATAGATGATAACCCAACCTGAGTCCAAAAAATGTATCAAATAATTCAAGAGTATGGAGCAAGCCATTTGCTCTTAAACAATATTCATCACGTGTTGTTACACGTATTTCATCCATTACATCGAGAAGGAGTCTATAGTCTTTCAGTATGGCTTCAATGGCTCCAGTTCGAGCTGTCCACCAGGTTGTGCATAATGGTTTAAGTTTCACAACAGTCTCATCTTCTTCCACCTGTTCTAGTTTGGATAAGAATAAGTGGAGTTGCTTAGGGGAGAAACGAATTAAATTTGAGATTTCTTTCACAGATTCCAAAGCATTTCGCAAAGATATTATGGACTTACCTACTCCCTGGAGGCACAAATTTAAAGAATGGGCTAAGCAATGAACAGGAATGGCAGCGTTGTTTTCAATAAGAATTCTAGCTGCAACTTCTGTTCTTCTCCCTTGCATATTAGCTGCACCGTCGTAAGCTTGTCCTCTACACATCTCTATGGAAAGGTTGCAAACGGATAACAATGTCTATGATTACCTATATAAGGTTTCAGATTTGGTGTCAGGTACACGAAAAAAAGCAATGGAATCTTCATGTATTTCATACTCATCGCTTACCCACCTAATTGATAAATTCAATTGTTCAGTGCAACAGAATCTGTACCTTCATCAGCTATCAACGAAAACCAAGGGCAACCGGTTACATTTTTAGAAGCAGCTAGAAGATTACGCAAAAGAGTTTGGCCCATAATTGACAGTTGCTCATTTACTGCTTCAGGATACATGTACTTACGTTCCTTCATCCACTCCTTAAGTTCGTCATTCTTTTGGCTCCAAGCTTTTAACAATTGGAAAAGATTTTCTTGCTACTCTGTGTGACCAAAAAAATGGCAATTGCTTGACAACTAAGAAATCTGAGGCCTTCAAGTATATGTGACCCAATTTTAGAAAACCACACACTTTGCGCAAAATGTAATTTTGTAAAAAACGCATTGCAAACTTTCTGTAAATTTTTTTATCAAAAGTATGATTTTTGTATAATCATATTGTTTATTCAATTACCTTTCTTTTCATACCAAATATAATCACTAATGATAAGTATTATCGAGTTGTTAGTCTAGAAAAGTCACGAGTTAGTTATGTGAACGGAGTAGTGACATTTTGCTTGCTTGATTATGTCATTCATCACCATGGTAGTGTCATAGTTACTAAATTCCAATACATTCGACTTGCAATAATGGCAGAACTAATCGCTAGACTTTTAAATAGAACTTCTTCAAACGAAAGACGAATCGATCAGGCTTCTCTTAGAGGATTACTTTGGTGAAGACTCGCCTACTTCCTGTGGTATATAATATTCATTATAATTACAAATTACATTATGAATAATTTATAATATTAAAGAGGATGACATCGAACATGACATTTCAGAGGAAATGGAAGATGATCTAGAGGAAGCTGATAGCATGGAAGATAACCTATTGGAATATGAAGGTATTTGCTTTAATTTTTGGAATAACGAAAAAAAAAAAACTATTAGAATAAAACTATTAGAAGTGGATATACCTGTGTAGATGATAAAAGAGATGTTGACCAATTGGAGGAAAGGACATGTGATGAGTTTTTAAAGAATGGTTGTGGTTGTACTAGTAAATGTTCAAGCTACTTCGATGAGGGGTACATACGAACCATTCAAAACGAAACAGCAGAATTATCTCGAGATGAATTAGACTTACTGATAATGGGCGAGTTATTGACTTCAATACAAAATGGACCAACGACATCTGCTTTGAAACATCTACCTGTGGAGAGAAAATATACTCATACTATTTACTATCACAACAGACACAAGGGTGAATAGCTAAGAAATTACAATTAACAGCATTAGTTACTTGTCTAGATTTGTCAAAAAACATTCCTCTTCCTCCACGGAATTGGTAAATTCAGTTAGATGCCATCAAAAAAGCTATCTAGAGAATGGCATCAAAATACAGTTAGCATAAAAAATACCAACAACCATTATGTTCATTAATAGGTGACATGGAAACACCAACAGAGAACCAGCAGTTGCATTCAGCTTTGACTTAACATCTAAAATTATAACTTTTATTCAAAACTACACCGAATCTAATGCCATTTTGCTACCAGAACGAATACCTGGATACAAAAAATATGACATGAACTTTTTTGCCATCAAGCACATCCAAGAGAGCAGTGTACTTGGAGTACATTAAAGCCAATGGAGCAAATACTGACAGATTACCATCAGTCTCAGCATTTAACAGGATATGGCAAAAGTACTTGCCAAAACATAATCATAACAAAACCTATGACAGATCTTTGCTGGATCTGCCAAAGGAATAGTACAGCTATTGTCCGATCTGCAAATAACCTAGAAAAACAATCGGAAGTAAGTAACATCATACAAGTGCAAGTACACTTGTTATACTTCCAACTTTAGGCATTAGGTCTTGCAAAAGACCACATTACCTTAGTGAAACAGGAACAAAATATTACCGTGCCATCTTAAAAGACTCATTAACAGAGTTAAAAGACCTGTTCACTATTGATGGTACTTTAATAGTGACAAATTACTTCTTAATTTGTCATTTTCTTGTAGATGGTACAGCAAGTGGAAGGTTTTCACCCACCAATTTCCAGGCCAGTCACAACGTTAAATATCAGAGCTCACTATAGTTTTGATTTTGCACAACAGGTACCTTCTAAAACAGCTATTACTATCACATATTTCAATTACACTAATAGGTCCACTACCCATCAAATCCACTTCAACCAGGGCCACTATACTTCTTAACGCCACGCAAGTTTGCTATCTTCGGTGATTGCTGTGAAGCAATACCAAAAACAAATGAATATGTATAGACGAGGCATTAGATACAGGCAAAGGAGCCAATGCAGTAATCAGTATGGTACATCATTATTTGGAAAATCATGGTCTAAGCACTACTATAATACATCTAAATACTGATAATTGTTTCAGGTCAGAATAAGAACAATGCTTTTATACAGGTAATAAAGAAACAATAAAGGTAACAATGAACAATTCTTACCTTTCAGTATTTAATGTGGAGAGTAATAACAAAAAGAAACAAAGAAATCACTATGTTGTTCCTACCAGCTGGTCACACCAAATTTTTGGCAGATTGGTGTTTTGGCCTTCTGAACCAGAGGTTTAGAAGAACTGAAGTTAACAGCTTAAGCAATATTGTAAGTATCGTAAATCAGATAGGCATGGTTCATATCTTAGTACTCTATCAAGAAAACAGTTTTAATACCATCACAAATAGCTAGAAAGCATTAAAACCTCTAACTAATAGCACTGACCTAATACAACAAATAAAATCAACTATAAACTACACACATAATTAAATCAACTTACATATGTTATCCACTTTGATTTGCATAACAAATAATGAATAAACAATCATCCACATTTCTTAAGGTCCAAATCACACGGCAAGTAGAGCAGAAAAGATGGTAGAAACAAACAGTCAAAACACTCACGCTACTTTTCCAGCAATGTGCAACGTGGAAAGCTACATCGGTGACATCATCAAATGGAAAATATACAGAAACCTTAAAATTCAATTTTCTCAAAAGCACAAATTCTGACAAATATAATGAAAAATGCATAATATCTTAGCAACCAAAGGGTGTAACACATACGACAAACGTCATTTGCAGAGGAAATGAGGCTCTTTCACGTGATACCAATAACTCAATTTTCGAATTTTGCGCAAAGTGTGTGGTTTTCTAAAATTGGGTCACATATTAAAAATCCAATCCTTCTATTAGCTTGAAGATTCTGTAATTGTGTATTTAACTGGCTGGCAACTGTTGGCCTTGTTGAGCAACCCACTTCTGAAGAGTCTCCCTATGTATGTGACTCCCTTCATGAGCTTTAAACTTTTTCAACAGCTTTCTTCCAGTTTGGAAACCTGACTCAGTGAATGCTGTCTGCTGTTCTCCAGTTTTACTAAATATAATCCAGTGTTTTTTGCACCATAACGACAATACAAGCAAAATAACTTTTTTCTTGATAGGCAAATGCTGAGCCATGGAAATCTCTTGTACCAACCAGGTTGGAAATTTTCTTTTATTCGAAATAAGCTGTTGTAATGATTGTTTGTCTGTGGGTTGATATGCTAAGTTTCATTGCCACAACATGGAAGCACACAAGGCTGGTCACAGTCAGGATTGGGGGTTGTGGGCCTGTTCCTACTCCTTCTGAGTCAACTACTACCTTCATTCCAGTTCTTCATTTATTCTGAATACTCTCTCATCTGTTTTCTTCAGATTTCTCCTCTCTTTTTTTCCGTTTACTGTCAATTTGGCAGAAATTAAGCATTGATGGACTGTGTGTGAAATTGTTCATGAGACTTTCAATGAAATTGTCAAACATCTATTAACTTTTCCACGCCAACGACACATTTATGTATCATTGGCTGATTGTTCACCAGCGCCGATGACGCATTTATGCATTTTGTGTATATAACATCTCAGACGTTGATCGATTTACCCAGAAACTTCAGTATTTCACAGAACATGACCTTTTTTCCAATTTTACTTTAATAAACCACTACCTTATACAGTAAAACACCTTAGTTAGCAGGTGTGAAAACATTACAAAATGACTGATAATTAACCACAGAGGATGTTATTTAAGGCTGTTTAGCGATGATGAAGAGAGCGATTTTAGTGACATTTTTGATGAAGACTTAGGTATTATAATATTTAATTGTAATTTATTTCAATAAAAGCAAAAAAATTATATATATATAGATGATGAAATTGATGTAGTAGTAGCTGATAATATGTTGTGGTTGATGAGACTGAAAAAGAACAACTGAATCGTAAGATATTGCAATATATTGTATTATCATTATGAGATTTACCTGTAATAGTAAGTGGTAGTGGAAGCATACATGGAGGTCGTGATAGGCGTGGCAGGGGATGTGGAGATTGTGGTAGAGGACGAAGTGGTTGTTACAGTGGTGTTAGGGGACGAGGTGGTTGTAGTAGTAACGGGAAAGGAGGGTGATGGAGCTGAACCATGGATACCAGGGATGACCTCCAAGCTGACATTCTACCAACAGCTATCCCATTCATGGAACAGCCAGGACCAAAAATTTCACTATCGGCAGACTCTTCCCCACTTCAGATGCTTGTTGATGGTACAAATGAATATTCTGGTGATGTTTATTGCTGAGAAGGAGAGAGGTGGAAAATTAACACCAAAATCCAGATGGGTGAAGAGGAGACCAGTCACCACAGAAGAGATGAAGCGGTCCTGGCGGTTATTATAAACATGGGGTGTAATGCACTGCCTGGAACGAGCTAACTATTGAAAGACGTCATAAGAGATTTTCTGGATGTTACATCTACGAGAAGACACAACAAGCCTCTTCTCGATCAACTGCTTACAACATTCCAGAGTGTTTTCTACCCTGGACGTGATATTTCAGTGGATGAAACAATGGTTGGTTTCAAGAGTAGGGTTGGTTTCTGCCAATATTGTCCACTGAAACCGATTTACACTATACATCCAAACAATGTTATGATGAGAGAACTGTACCCTAAAACTGCTAGACAGATAGCCAGACTAATATCTGCTATAGAGTGTAGATCATATTATAATAGAAACAAGCTGAATACTTCGATTCCTATATGGATTCAGTTCAAGGCTATTGGACAACACTACAGTGGATGATATACCTGTAAATGTGTGAAAAATAACTCAAGCATATTGTGTACAATAGCTTATTTCTGGAACAACAAAATAAAGAACAAAAGCAAGAGACACTTGACTGTGAAGTTTATAAAGAGAACAATATGTATCATTGCTGATATATAATGAGTAGTCTAAGTAATACTCTAGGACCAACTGGTTCAAACTAATGGCTTTGATTGTGGAGCATTTCTCACACAATTTTTGCTTTATATCAAGTTTTTGATAAACAATGAGTGTTAATGTTCATTATAGTTTATGTATTATCATTCATTTCCCTGTTTGAGCCATCATTTATACTAATTATCACTTTCTTAATTAATTTTGATTTCGTATAATTGGAAACACACCACTTTGAAAAAAAAATTTTGTTGAATGTCAATTTTTGTGTCTCGTTCAATCCGGGAGAGAACTCAAACATATTTTGGTCCACCGAACCGGATTCTAGCAAGAACATCGATAGTTTGATGTTTCTCTCTCAAAACTCAGCTATCTCCGTTGTAGTGATCCTTTCGTACATGACCATGTGCTCTCTTAGCACCTCCATTTTTGATCCCTATTTTCACCTCATTGATAAAAAAATTATGGCTCAAGATCCTACTACACTTAGGAAGAGACAAGGCAGGGGCGTAGGAAGATGAAAATGACTAGGGGGGCCGAAGACCAAGCTAATCTCAGAGTAGCTACAAGTATAGCTATTTGAGAAGCTCTTAAGAGTGCACTTTAGAAACAGATAAAAAATACAACAAAATCAAAAGTTACCAAAGTAATGCTTTCTACGACTGTTCACAGACACAAAATCTCTACCTATTTTATATAAATCAAGTGAGTCTGTTAAGTCTAGGTGAATATACATCAAAAAGAGATTATTTAACCTACAACTTGTCATAGTGTTTCTCAAGAATGTCTTCAAGCGGCGAAGTGAAGAAATGAGTGCTCAGCTGTAGATGTAGTTACCGGAAATGTCAAGTATAGCTACAGAAGTTTGTCAACTTCCAGGAGCATTCCTTTATATTCAATGAGACTTGTTTCAATATTGTTGATGATCCTCATGTCCTCTTGGATAAACCTCCTTTCGACCTCACCAGCCGCTAGTTCACACACTTCAAAATACATATGACAATGTCTATCTCTTGGAGTTTTGTATGCATGAGGACTTGAATTATCATCAAATTGCTTGGGCCTCTTCCTTTGACGGGGAGAGTTGGTTCTGTTGTTTAGACTGCCACTGTCAGATACTATGGCATCATAAAAAGCATCAAACTTTGCTTCACTTCTTAGGGACCGTAGATGCGCCAGTAAGAAGCTCAGCACCATGAACTGCCTCTTGAACACTGATATCTATTGCCTGTAAATTAATCTATAATTGCTCTGCAGATGAGAATATTAAATAAGCAAGTTTGAGGCCAAAAAACATATCAAAATCTTCCATTTTAGGCCATTCCACTGGCCTCAGCCGCATATTCATCATGCCCGCAACTGATTTCCTCTAATGCACTCTGAATAATGCTATTGTTCCTCAATATGCTTCGATTGATGTATGCCACACTGTCCATCGTGTTGGACACAAGATTCTCAAATTTGGTGTCACCTCACCTGTGGTTTATACTCACTTCCTTTCTTAAGGCTGATTCACACTAGAATACGCAGGGAAACGCAACGTATACGCAAGGTTTTGACCGCAATATAATAATGCATTGGAATTGTGAAAGGCATTCACACTGTTACGATCACGTGTATTTACGGTTAGCGTTAATTGATAAAGTAAAATTGAAATTGTCATGGCTGTTCTCAACCGTAGAATGTTGCTACTGCTTTTACTCATTAGGAGGAGAAGACGAAGAAGGCAGCGCAAGCGTATTTGGGTGAGAAATATTTTTAAGAAGAGGCTTCAGCTAGGGGAGTATCATTCCCTAATAAATGAAATGCGATTGACGGATCACCAAAGCTTTTATAGATATTTTCATATGCAACTGAGAGGTTGCCCTTTGTTGAGTTTGGTAGGACCTGCTATCACCCGTCAAACAACATCCTTTCGTCAACCGATTGAAGCTGATGAACGACTTGCCATTATCTTACGGTATTTGGTGACGAGTGATTCCATGCAAACCATTTCATTTAGCTACAGAGTTGGTCACTCAACTGTTTGTGGCATTATTGATAGTACTTGCGATGCTTTGTGGAATGTCCTCTCTCGTGAATATCTTAGAAGACCATCAACACCAGAAGACTGGATAAAGATCAGTGAAGGTTTTCATCAACTCTGAACTTTCCTCACTGTTTAGGGGCTGTTGATGGAAAGCACATTATGATGCAGGCACCAGCCAACTCTGGTTCCAACTTCTACAATTATAAGGGAACACTTAGCATTATTTTACTGGCTGTTTTGTGATGCTCAATACTGCTTCACCCTTCTTGATATTGGAGATACTGGAAGCAAAGTGATGGAGGGGTTTGGCTAATTCTGTATTTGGCCAGTTATTGGAGAGCGGTGGCCAGTTATTGGAGAGCGGCTCTATGTCTTTTTTACCTTGTCCTAAGCCCCTTCCTGGTCAGTCATGTCCAGTACCATATTATTTTGTTGGTGACACAGCATTTCCACTGAAGATCTACATGTTGCGTCCATTCCCTAGAAGGTTTTTACCAGAAGACAAACAAATTTGTCCAGGGCTCGCCGGGTGATTGAAAACAGTTTTGGAATCATGGCAATAAAATTTAGAATTTTTAGAAGACCTATTGTTGCTAATCCAGACAAAGTAACCAAGATCACTCAAGCAGCCTGTTGTTTGCACAACTACCTATGGATATCTGAGATAAACAATCCTCCATCTGCTCGTTTTTATTGCCCTCCGGGATTTGTTGACCTAGAAGATAATGACAGAAAATGTCATTCCTGGTGACTGGAGATCAGAAATTTCATCCAGTGGGCTGCAAAGTGTACACCGTACTAGCAGCAACACCTACTCTCGGTCAGCTTCTGACTTGCGAGACACCATTATGCGTTTTCTGAACACTCCACAAGGTGAAGTATCATGGCAGTATGCCCATGTCCGTAGCCATGGCAAGCGGCTTCAATCATGATTGCATTTGGATTGTAGTTACATGTATTATTATTAATTTTAATGTATATTTTAATAGATTTTCCAAGTTACTGTATGCTATAGTTATAAGAGGTAGGGGGGGTACTGAATTTCATATAGCACTTGTTCGATCCTCAGTCTAGCAAGTGATACTTGATCAGGGGGAGATTTTTCATAGTCTTTCAGCCACACTTAAAGCATAGAGGCTGGCTTTGTCTTGTTCTGACTTGAGGTGACATAAAATCTAATTCAACTTCGTCAGGTTCACACTTTCTTTTTTTTCATCGTTTACTGAAAGACAAGCTATGACATACAATAGCTAAATACTATGCTCCACATACCCTTGATTAATAGTGCATATGGGTGTTGAAGACTTTCCCTCATCTGTGGGTGTCAAGGGCTCTGCCTCCTCACTCACACAAGATGGCGGTGTCATTGGATTCTCTTGAGACTCTGTGATTTTCGTAATAAATAAAGATGATATTAAAATAACTCACCTTTTCTATCAAGGCTACTGGCTATAGCTTTCCACGCATTTTCCTTTTTGGTCAATATCTTGAAATCAGGGCTTCTAATGTCGTATATACATGGAAAAGTTCTAACAAGTTCTATCAATTTCTCATAATCCATTTTGTACTTCGTAGGTGTGACAATGATTCACGTGGCCACACCAACACGGGTATTTCTGATTGGTCAGCTTCTTGGTCAGCTTCTTACGAACCACGGGAAAAGTTGAACAAATTTCAAGGCTATACGTTACGTTGCGAACGGGAGATACGTTGCATGCACGTACTAACGTCAATAATGTGAACGCTCTTGCGTTACTTTGCGTAAATCATACGTTGCGTTGCGTGAACAGTGTGAATCAGCTTTTAAGCTGTTAAACAAGGTAAGCCTCTTAGGGGAGAACTTGAATAGTTGTGCTAGGTCATAAATGAAACTCATGACATCTTTGATCAGCTCACAATTGTTTGTTACATCTTTAAGACAAAAATTCAAATTATGCGTTCAGACAATAAACATAGAGTACCTGAGGAACTTCCTTTTTAAAGAGTGCCTGAACTCCTATTCTAATGCCACTCATGTTGGCTGCCCCGTCATAGGCCTGCCTCGACATTGATTGATCGGCAGTGAACACCTGATTAAGATATCTTTCTCCGCTTGAAAAATGGTTTCTGCCAGAGTGTTTGGCAGTTGAAGAAGGCCAATTGTGCGTTCATTAATACAATAGCAGTTGTCTACCCACCTTACTGAGACTGACATTTGTTCATTATGAGCTATATCTGTAGCTTCATCTACAATAATTGAATACCACAAAGAAGTACAAAACTTCAGCTAAAATTTTGCGCAAAACACACTGGCCCATTGAAATGATTACTTCATTTATATTTTCTGGGGAAATGTACTGCTTTTTTCTCTAGCCAAGAATCATTTGTGGGCTCTCCTTTGCCTGCAGTAGAAGTAGCTGATAGAGATTACTACTAAAGGCTTCTACATCCTCTTTATGGCCATGAAAAGGTAGTCCTTGCCTTACAAGAAACTGAACAGCATGGAGAAGTTTAATGAACATTAATTGATGGTGCTTTTGGTCACAGCTGAGTTGAGCATCTATGCCAACACCTTTATTCTTAGCCATTAGCTTTGGAATAGAATCTTTATGCATACCACTTGATTCATGTATTTGAAATGAGCTAAGAGCCTTCTTCCAGTTTGAGAAGCCGCCATCAACAAACGCTGTCTAGTGTTCAGCAAGCCTTCAGGGTTCTGCCTAGAGTAGTTTTAGCGGGGGCCAATTATAAAATAATCATACACATGATATTACATAATAACAAAAAGAATAATGCAAATTTGTTGTACATGGAATGAGTACTGTCCAGTTTTATGTACAGACTAAATTAGTAGTATAATCTTCTTTGTTTTTTACTGGCCCATAGAGCAACAGCTTCAGCGACAGGGAAAGAGTTGAGGGGTGATTCTTCTATAGCAATGCGTAGTAATGAATCTAATGTTTGCTCCTGCATTCTGTTCCTAATCGGTGTTTTGATTAGCTTCAGTTGGGAGAATGTCCGTTCGACATCTGCAGTGTTATAGGGATCACCCGACATATCTTGGCCAATGTACTCATATTGGGAAAGATAGTGTTAGTTTTTGAGTTAGTGCACAGGTCTAGTATTACTTCAATGAATTTCATCTCACTGCAATTTCCCTTTAAAAAACTGGCGGTAGCTCTTCCACTCATCGACACACTCTTCGATGCTCCCAATTATTTCTAAACCATGATAGTGATGAGCAAGAGTTTCTATCTCCTGTACACATACTCCATTGCATTGCCACTTCTCTGTATTTTTCAGGGTTGAAAACACTAAATGATGCAAATTCAGCTTTATCATCAAACCTCCCATTCAGATTCTCAATTAAGGCACTCAGATATGGTTCCTTGATGCTGCTTTTGAAGTATTCCTCTCCCAAATTAGATGGATTAGATATATTAATATTTGATGCCAGCCTCACTTAGTTTTAGCTAAGAATGACTCTAGTGCAGCAAGATTTGTACCATCAGATGATTTCAGTTGCTCTAGGCATGCAATTGTTGATGATAGCATTTTAGGAATAATACTATAGTCACAATCCTGGATCTGGAAACATTTTGACAGGTGAGAAACATGAGGAAGGGTGTCACACAGAAGCAACATGGTTGCTATAAAACCTAAATTCACAGGTCATACTAACAAGGCCGAGAGCTCTAGCATCGGATCGTTCTTGACTCTCTCTCTGTAGACTAATGACTACTGATGTGAAACATGACTTCAAGCGATTAACACTGCGATCAACACTAAGCCACCGTGTTGTACATGGAGCTATAAGTTTACCACTCTCTTGATTAGTGCTTGAACTGCTTATAGTCCTGCAGTTCTGACAGCACTGTTGTTGAAAATCAAAAAGCTGGCGAAGGATAGTGTGGAATTTTCTAACATAGGGGACGGAAACACTAGCATGGGAGGAGGGGCAAGGTTTAATCGATGAGCAGCACAGGGGACATTATGGCGAAAGGTGTAAAGGATCTTTAGTCGCGTAACAACTCCATTTCTGCACCCAATCATGGTCGAGGGCACCATCTGTTCCAATACCTCTAAGTTTAGATAGGTCAAGCTCAGCCTCCTCCATGAATTTGCGTACACGATCGGTAATCGTTTCAGCATTAGCACTTACAGACCCTATACCAGCAGATTCCAGATGAAGCAGATCAATTATTTTTAAAAAGCACACCTCAGTTCTCCTGAGTTCGTTATAAAACATCCATGCACTGCTAGCTGCTCCGTCACTGTACAATCAGTTGTTTCATCGAAAAGAATAGAGAAGTGACTGGATTCCCTCATACTCTCTAGTATCTTCTTTTCCAGAATTTCAGACATAACAAAAACCATCTCTTGAATCGTTTTCTCAGTAGTGTAAGTAGCATTCATGCCTTTACCAATTTTCTCCTTTATTTTAACACCAAGATAGCTCATAAGGTCTAAAAGAGGTTCGTAGTTAGTTGTGTGCGCAATACGCTGCTTGGTCAAGAAATAAAGGCAACTAAATGCCTGTTCCATTCCCTTCGCTGGTAGGGGAGGACTGACAACGCTATGTAGCGTCCGAACCTTCGATGCGTCACGTTCCCGAAGTAGACTTTGCGAGTGAGCAGCGCTAGACTCGTGGCGTTTAATACTCTGGAGGCGTAGCCGGCTGCATGGCTGTTTTGTTCCATATGTCACGATTATAGGGCCGCTGATTGTACTTTTGGCACAGTGAGCAGTACATACCTTCGGTTTATACACCAGCCACTGCTTGCGTCCTTTTGTCCAACCGGCATTAAACTTTCGTGACTGCTTCGAACCGCCGCTCGATGTAGTGGTAGATTGAGAGGCCAAAGATAGTTCATGTACTTCTAGCTTCTGCTTCTGCGAGGCAGTACGTCTTCCTCGACCTCGTCCTCCGTAGCACAAGAATTAGATCCATCTTCCAACAGCGCCATTTTTACTGGCAAACACGTGTGATAAACGTGTACGCATGCATAGCTATGGCGAAGGTAGCAAGTCGTTCGCGAGCGTAGAAATGGTCAGGCAGACGTGGTTGATGGTCGGCTACCGCCTAGCAGTGGTCGAGGCCGACCACCGTGAGCATAACTATGAGCCTTGCTCTTTAGCAGTTAGACAAGTTGAACAATATATTCTGTATTTTGAAGTACACACACTAATCCAAGGATGTAGTTCATACCATCTACTTTGAATCATTCTTGAATAGGACTTTGCTTTAGATTCACTGTTATACAACTTGGTCATCTTTGATTGGCTTAGCTCCAGCGGATGATAAGGTGTACTTACATTAGAACATCATTGGCACTCACATGCATCAGCCTCTGCTTCATTGTCGGTGTCTGTGTGGTTATCAGACAAGTCTTGTTCTCCATCAACTGAATTAATTTCATCAGAGAGCAGGACATTCTAGGTGGACATGATGGCGACATGGCCACATTGTCCACTCATATTAAGCGGCTGATTGTAGTCTGTGACTCTTCCTCTGAATTTGGTCCTCGTAAGATAGCTTCCTGAAGGTTAGTTCGCCTTGAAAGAAATTTATTTATTGTAAACGAAAAGATTGGCTCCTTGTCTGGAGGACCTGATGATGTTTGTCTTCTTCGTCAATATGAAGAGCAACTTCGTGATCTCAAGGTTGAATTGGGAGACATCTGTAGCGTTCTTTTGTCCCTTGGTGTAGAGGAATCCGATCAGCTCTATACCTCACAAACACAACTTGATAAAGAGCTGTTTGACTGCTCTCTTAAAATCAAGAGGTTGCTATTCCTGTCCCAATGTACCTAAGTTTGATGGGAACATCATAAACTGGAGTACCTTTTGGGAGCAATTCTCTATTTCAATTCATAGCCGATCTGATTAGTCTGATGCAGAAAAACTGGTGTATCTCCGACATTCGCTTAAGGATGGTACAGCAAAGGGTGCCAATGAAGGTCTATCTCGATCTGGTGATTGCTATTCTGAAGCCATTGAAGCCTGAAGGCACGCTATTATCACCCACAGCTCATCCACCAGACGCATGTTCGTATGATCCTTGAGGCAACTCCTCTCAGAGATGGAACTGGCAAAGAGCTCTGCCGACTCTATGATGTCGTTCAACAACATCTCCGAGCTCTCAAGGCAATGGAGTATGATGACCCCTCTGGTTCCTTTATCACATCCGTGCTTGAGCTCAATTTAGATACTAATACCATGTTTGAGTGGCAAAATTACAGTCAAGACTCGAATTAATCGAGTTACATAGGCAACTACAAGACCAATTCTCTCATGGTGGCTTTTGTTGCGTAAGTGGAATTCAAATGACCAGGTGGTTTTACACAACATATCTCCTGAACTTCGAGACTCCCAGTCGATGTTTACAATTCCCGAGTCGTACATAGAATATGTTAAAACACTTGGAATAGAGTGGAATGCAAACCTAGAACATTTCTGTCTGACTGTTGCTAATACCATGTTCACACGAGCACGGTACGGAACAGTATGGTACAGTTTTGTACGAATTCACACGAGACTGTTTAGTAGCGTGCTTAGTGCCAATATTAACTCTCACCCCCATCTAAAACTATGTGTAGTGATCATTTTAACCACCGCACCTACTAAAAATGCATACTTGTCTACTATTGAGGCTGATGTTTTTTGCTCAAGTCACAGAAGAAGCTAGCTGAGTTAAAATATAGGAAGAGGAAAAGAAACCACCATATACTCAAGTATATTAGAAAGCAGCAATCTCTGCGTAAAATAATGCTCACTGTTTTTTCATTACTTTCCATGAGACATGTTGATAGGAGGTTATGGTGTACCAACAGGTAATATACCGTATAGCCGGAAATTTTTGCGGGATTTTAATTTTTCGCTTTGCGGTTGAGAAAAAAATCGCACAATTAAATTACCATATAATTAGATTATTAAGTGTAGATAATTTCTCAATGGAGTTTTGAATAGTGACCACGTGGTTATTGCTATGAAAGATGGCTCTTTTCAAATACTTTTCACGAGAAATGAGTACAACGAAGGCTTCCTAGTCGCTTACTATTAAAGAGAAGGAAATAGTGAGGGTTTTTGTGAAAAAAGCAGAGAACCAAGGACGTGGGAAGTACAACGACTATACCCAGAAGAAAGAGCAGCAATTGGGATGTATGCAGCGGAAAATGGGCCAGAAAGGGCTTGTAAGCATTTCACTAAGCACTTGAAAAGAATGTTCCTGAAAGTACAGCTAGGAAGTTGAGAGCGGAATATCTCAGACAGTTGAAAACTGAAGTTGAGACAGAAGATGCCAAGTACCTCTATCAAAGTTTGCCAAACAAAGAGGCAGGGAAGACCATTACTTGTTGGCCAAAAACTAGATGAAACCATCCAAGGCTTTATTAGAGAAACTAGAAAAGCTGGTGGAGTGATTAATACATCAGTTGTTGTAGCCATGGCCATGGGTATTATAACATCAAAGGATCCTTCATTTCTCCATGAAAATGGTGGCCATTTAGTGATTACTTCTTCTTGGGCTAAATCAATATTGAAGAGAATGGGTTATGTAAAAAGAAAGACTTCACATGCTGGTAAAGTCACAGTTGAAGATTTTGAGGAGTTAAAAAACGGTGTTTTTTAGAAGATAAAAGGCTGAAGTTATGTTGATGATATACCAATCAAATTAGTGTTTAACCATTTACCGCCCAATACGCATATGGCGCAAATATTTACTTTTTCTCAAACGACCAATGCGCCATATGGCGCCAATCGGTTTTTGCTCACCTTTTCTTTTCCTTTTTTTAGCTCATTTCACTTTTCAGCAAACATTTGTTTCTATTTAAACATATTACCATATACTATTATTATTATTCGTTTGTTATTTTGAAAATAATATTGTAAACTGATAAACAAAATTATAATATTCAGCTGAACTTGTAATATGAGTAGTGCAAAGAGAATAAGTGTTGAGGAAGTCATCCAACAAGTAGAGGATGAGGATTTTGACTTCTTTGAAGGAAGTGATGAAGATTTTGGTTTAAACAGTAGTAGTGATGATGAAAAGAGTGATGATGACGATAATGATGTTGATATTGGTAATGATTGACTATGGTGATAAACATGATAATACTGACAATGAAATAAGGACTCATGGTGTAAGTGATAGTAAAAATATCAAACTATAGTACCTTACTGTTATTTTTGGTACAGGACACTAAACAAAGTGATGAAGAAGAGAGTAATGAGCAAGGAAGTAGCATGAGTTGCACTGGTATTGTAAGTGAAAGCTGTACACAACGTAGTAGAGGACGTGTGGTTAGAGGACATGGTAGTAGAGGACGGGTAGCAGACAACATGGATGTGGTGGTAGAAGACAACATAGAGATGGTAGTAGTTGTGACGAATCAAAACTTTGGACGAGTGTACCAAGTGAAGTTCAAGAACATCCTTTTACTAATAATGTAGGACCAACCATACCAATATCAGATGATGACAATCTTTTTCTCAAATTCTTCCCACATCAACTGATATCTCACATTGTCAATGAAACCAACAAGTATGCTTACCAGTGCTTAGAAAGTACAGATGGGAGTAATCCAAAACAATGGGAAACAAATGAAGATGAAATAAAAGCATTTATGGCTTTACCATTATGATGGGATTAAGTAGAAGATCAGGCTAGTATGATAACTGGTCTACCCATACCACTTTTCACTGCTTTCCCATTGCCTCACGAATAGCTCGTCATAGGTTTATTGAACTAAAACGATACCTTCACTTCACTGACAACAATAATGTCATTCCACGTGGTAAAGATGGGTATGACAAGTTAGCAAAAATCCAACCTGTTTTGACAGCTGTACAACAGACATGTGTACATAATTATTCACCCTATAAAGATGTTCTGTTGATGAAGTGATGATCAAATTTAAAGGTCAGTCAACTCTGAAGCAGTATATGCTTAAGAAGCCCATCAAACGTGGCATAAAAGTCTGGTTAAGAGCAGACAGTCATACGGGGTGCGTTAGTCAATTTTATGTGTACTCGGGAAAGATAATGATGCAATGGTCGGAAAATCTTGGTGAAAGTGTGGTTGTAAAGTTGTCTCGTCCTTTGGTTGGTGGGAATTACCATCTCTACTTTGACAACTTTTTACTTCTGTTAGTTTATTGGAGAAACTAGAAAGAGATAATATTTATGCATGTGGTACCTTTAGGAAGGATAGAAAAGGAATAATACCATTGGTAATAAAGAATGTGAAATTAGGTAAGTTATGTTTGTGTATGTAAAATAATTACGATTTTATAGGTGACTTGGAGAGAGGTGAACACAAATTTTCACAAATGTGGAAACATGGTAGCAACTGTATGGCGAGACAAAAAATTAGTATACATATTATCTACTCAGTCTAATCCACATTCAATAGTATTCTGCCAGCGCAAACAGAAGGATGGTACTAATATAACTGTACCAATTCCTAAGTCAATTAGCATGTACAACCAGTACATGGGTGGTGTTGACCATGCCGATCAGCTTCGGTCATATATGTGGAATATGAAGTCAAGAAAAAATATTACATGTAAGAGCACAGTTCTATAATAAATACTTTATTTCTAATCACATACAGGTATATTTTCTACTTTTTGGTAGAAGTATGCATCTCAAATGCATTCATATTTCACAAATATTACATACCATGAAGGTCTAAAGTACATCTCGACTACAAGTCTTACCAGCTAAAACTGGCAGAGACACTTATTGGGAATTACAACTCAAGAAAAAAATATTCATTACCTTACGAGATTTATGAAAAAAGCTACAACTGCAACACCTACACGAAAAAGACGTGTCAGTGATAGGTCTTTGGATAGTAGAGCATCACATTTTTCTATCAAAGGAAGAAAAGGAAGATGACACCCAAAGACACGCCCATTTTTCTAATAATAGAAAGCATAGTAAAACTAGAAAACAGTCATTTATATCATTGTAATACACACAATATACATAATAACTAATCTTTACCTTCACAACTTTACAAGCAAAACGTGAGAAATTGTTAAAAACAATATCGCTTACTTTCCGCTTTTAGGTCCACTTTTTATCCCTCGTTGATCGTTCATGTGAACAAATATTTGTTATATACCTTACCTTTAATGCTTTCTAGATACCCTAGACTCCCAAAAAGCGACTACAGTCACCAAACATACGTTTAAAACGCAATTAAATAATCGATGGTTTGACTCGTAATTTTGTGGTCACACATGAAATTTTTAATTTAGGGTGTGGTCGATAAAGGGTTAATCGGGATGAAAAAAACTGCTATGCAGCTTATTCCACTGTGAGTGGACAATGCATCAGGCTAAAGACAAGGTTGTTCCAATTAGCCATTCTGATGACAAACGACAAATTACTGGTGTTTTTGCAGTTACTGCTACTGGTAAGTATTTACCTCCACAACTGATTTACAAAGGGAAAACTAATCATTGTCACCCAAAACTTACTCCTCCACCTGAATTGGGATATATGCCACAATGAGAACCATTGGTCAACAGAGAAACAATGGTCAGGTATATTGAGAAAATTATTGTCCCATTTGTAAACCAAAAAAGAACAGAATTGAATCTTCCAATGTCCCATTCAGCTCTTGCTATTTTTGATTGTTTTAAAGGTCAAACTACTCCATCTGTTTAAAAGCTCTGCTTGCAAAACATAATATAAGGTTTTGTTCTTATTCCACCAAATTCCACGGACAAATTGCAGCCCCTGGACATTTCAATAAACAAACCTATCAAAAGTGAGATGAAGAAATGTTTTCAACTTTGTATGCTGAAGAAGTTCGAAAGCAATTGAAGGTATCACCTACTGAATCTGTGGAAGTTGATATTTCTACTGCAGCTGTTAAGCACCGTAGTGCCAGTTGGATTATCTCAACATGGAATGAAATTCAAAATTGTCCTGAGCTTGCAATCAATGGGTTTCAAAAAGCAGGAATTTTAGATGCCATTGCTTCTGTTTCAAATTATGAGTAAAATTATATTTTTTTTTATAAAAGGGATGCTTAATCAAAAAAGATTTGAAAATTGGTTCATGTTGGGAAAGGGGAGAGTTTGTTGTTTTCAAAACATTGAATCAGGTGATGTCTCATCATCTGTTGTTTGAATTGTGGAGTACCAGTAATTCCATGGGTAATGCAGTGCAGGTAGCGATTGCAAATAAACAAGATCGGAACCCCCTTGTTGTTGTTGTGATGCTTCCAAGGATACAGAGACATCTTTTTCGAAACATAGGGGCAACAATTCCATTGTTTCTGTGTCAATTGACTTGTAGAGTGAGTCAAACAACCTTACTTCACCAGGTTCACAACCTATTGTAGAAGCAACAATCCAGTGGTTGGCTCTTATGTGAAGAATCTGTAAAGCTCTGGCACCAGCTGGGAATAGGATTCTTTAATTTGGAAAGCAACGTTGAAATCAACCCTGAGAGGTTTGGAAATTGTTCCTTTAGTAGTTTTTTGAGCAGTATTTATATGAATATCACTTAGCCAATTCCCATCCTGTATACTGTAAAACCAGAATAAATAACGTCCATTATATTTAACGATTTTATTAACGTAGCCAATTTAACATCTATTTAAATTAACGATTTTTTTAATAGAAATAACTTTTATTGAAACACAATGAAAAACAAATCATGTTTATACAATATCGATGATTCCAACTGTTTCAAATGGTTTCTTAATGGTATCACATTTATCAGAAAGAGTCGAAACTGTATTCATCAGCCAGTTGGCATATAAGGGTTTAATTAAAGATGCCCTGAGATCAACCTTGATCTCACTGATGTCAACCCCTTGCCTTAGTGCCTGCTGGACCTCACTGGCATACCACTGTAAGAATTCCTACTTCAAGAGAGCCTTAAATTGGTCATTGATGCCAACATCTAGAGGTTGTAACTCTCCAGTACAGTTGGCTGGGACAAAAACCTGATGGATGTGGTTAGACTTGAGCATTTCCAGGACACTGGCACATCGGTGTACAGCAAAAACATCAAAGACAGCTAGTGCTGGCTGATCCTCAGTTAAGTCAAAGGCTAGTCGTGTGCTAGTTACATATGGAATTATGATACTTTCTACATACTCCAACATTGTTTTTTCAGTACTCCAATGGCTTTCGCTGTGAGCTATGTGCCATTTTCAGGAAAAGTTACTTTAGCATGGCAACCAGAGGTTTTACCTTGGTAGATTACTTGTGGGGGTAGTAGTGTACCAGTGGCTGTAGCAGCAAGTACAACAGTAATCTCTCTCTTATCTTCTAGTCCAACAACAGGAATCTGCTTTGAGCCGCTCTCTGCCATGGTCCAAGAACTAACAGGTACCACTTTCACACCTGTCTGATCCCAGTTGAACAGCAGTTTCAAAGGTATAGAATGAGATTTTACTTCTTCCTGAACCTTCTCAAAAATTCTGCTTAAGCTCAGGGAAATCTTGGGGAAGTTTTCTCGCAGCTTTAGTAGCCTTTCTCTTAACATACCCTCTTCTGATTAAAGTTTCTCACTGTGCCTTCAGATAGATCATGTCCAAGTTCCTTAGAAAACTTCTAGACAGCCGATTTGTTTTCAAAATTACAGGCATATTTGGCAACCTTGGTATGAACCTCAGGTGAGTAATGGTGGTAGTCACCACGTTTCCGTTTTCGTTTGTTGTCAGGGTTGTCAAGTTCTTGTTGAACTTTCTTGTTCGCTGCTTCGATGGCACTTCCACTCTCTGCATCAGGCAAGTAAGAGCTGCTTTGGCTGTCTCAACCAACAATAAGAGACATTTTAGGGCGTGGTCGAAAAATACTTCTAACCAACTGCGCATGCACGTGCACGTTGTAAAAAATAATAACGACTTAAAACTTTTTCGAATTGATGGCAAACGTTAAACTCGTTAAGATTAATGGAACGTTATTTATTCTAATTTTACAGTAATTCCTTTAACTTCAGGACTTGTGATTGTATTCATCATGAGGTTTCAGAACACTTTGCCTCTGGATCACTCGTGTCAATTTTCCCTCTTCTTGTTTAGTGGGAGATCAGGACACAGCAACTTGACAATTTTTTCCAATGTCTTTTATTCTTCCTTGTAAATGTAATACACATGGAACTTCAACAGCATAAGGATCATGTGACTTGTTCTTTTCCTGACAGCAAACTAATTTCTCACCTTTGAAGGGCTCCAGTTGGCTTTGTAAATGTGATGTCCCCTTACCCAGCTTTCATTCGTTGCTGAATCCATCGATGGTGATTGTGACACCATGTGTTGTGTTTTTATGGGTGTGGCACACACGTGTTGTAATTTTATTGGTGTTGCACCGCATTACATCTAAACCACATAATTTAAATCCGTAAAACTTTAAAAAAAACACTTTTTACTCAAAAAAGGAAAATTTTCAGGATGAGCAAACAAATATTCAAATATTTATGTGCATCTTTGTCAACCACCTTACAGCGCAGGATACAGTTATGCATCAATCAATATTTGTAGAAAAATGACTGGCAATTACGTTATGGTGCTTAGCAACACCCACTGAATATCGTACTATTGGTCATCTATTTGGTGTTGCCGCTCCACTGTCAGTGGCTTAGACACCATAAAAAATTGGGGGGGGGCTGAAATGTAACCTGATATTTTTTACTACTAAAATTAAAATGAATTAAATATGTTAACTTGAATGAATAATAGTATTACAATCAATAAACAGTTTAAAATTGTCCAATATGCTTCAATCTTTCATCATTTCTTTCCACAAACTCAACTCTTTGGCTATTGAACGTAAGTCAAGATTATCTGTGTAGTCCTTGTGTATATGTAAAAGTAAACAATTGTTTAAGCGGCTTTGTGGTCAATGAAGAACGCAAGTAAGTGTACATGTTGATTTTCAAATCGTCTTTCCAACTCACCCAAAAGCAAGTCACATGCTTCATAGTATATGCTGTGGTAGTAATCTTGTACAGATGAATTATGTGGTGAACTCCATCTTCATATCTTGGAGGTCGTCGTCTTTGCCTTTGTAACATAGGCTCACCAATATCTAGTTTCTTAGCAATGCTTACGTTTTTTTGATAAAATTGACTAAATTCTTCCTCCGATTGCATTCGTTTGTAAAAGCTTTTTGCAGTTTCAACAGCCGAAAAAGCATCTTGTAATGAAATGTTCTTTCTTTGCAGAGTGAGAGATTACGTTTTCAGCTGCACCAAATAGATGATAACCCAACCTGAGTCCAAAAAATGTATCAAATAATTCAAGTGTATAGAGCAAGCCATTTGCTCTTAAACAATATTCATCACGTGTTGTTACACGTATTTCATCCATTACATCGAGAAGGAGTCTATAGTCTTTCAGTATGGCTTAAATGGCTCCAGTTCAAGCTGTCCACTAGGTTCCGCATAATGGTTTAAGTTTCACAACAGTCTCATCTTCTTCCGCCTGTTCTAGTTTGGATAAGAATAAGTGGAGTAGTCGCTTAGGGGAGAAACGAATTAAATTTGAGATTTCTTTCACAGATTACAAAGCATTTCGCAAAGATATTATGGACTTCCCTACTCCCTGGAGGCACAAATTTAAAGAATGGGCTAAGCAATGAACAGGAATGGCAGCGTTGTTTTCAATAAGAATTCTAGCTGCAACTCCTGTTCTTCTCCCTTGCATATTAGCTGCACCGTTGTAAGCTTGTCCTCTACACATCTCTATGGAAAGGTTGCAATGGATAAGAATGTCTATGATTACCTTATATAAGGTTTCAGATTTGGTGGTCAGGTACACGAAAAAAAGCAATGGAATCTTTGTGTATTTCATACTCATCGCTTACCCACCTAATTGATAAATTCAATTGTTCAGTGCAACAGACATCTGTAGCTTCATCAGCTATCAACGAAAGCCAAGGGCGACCAGTTACATTTTTCGAAGCAGCTAGAAGATTACGCAAAGAGTTTGGTCCACAATTGACAGTTGCTCATTTACTGCTTCAGGATACATGTACTTTACTTTCCTTCATCCACTCCTTAAGTTCATCATTCTTTTGGCTCCAAGCTTTTAACAATTGGAAAAGATTTTCTTGCTTCTCTGTGTGACCAAAAATGGCAATTGCTTGACGACTGAGAAATCTGAGGCCTTCAAGTTATATTAAAAGTCCAATCCTTCTATTAGCTTCAAGATTCTGTAGTTGTGTCTTTAACTGGCTGGCAACTGTTGGCCTTTGTTGAGCAACCCACTTCTGAAGAGTCTCCCTATGTATGCGACTCCCTTCATGAGCTTTCAACTTTTCAACAGCTTTCTTCCAGTTTTGGAAACCTGACTCAGTGAATGCTGTCTGCTGTTCTCCAGTTTTACTAAATATAATCCAGTGTTTTTTTGCACCATAACGACAATACAAGCAAAATACCTTTTTTTTCTTGATAGGGCAAATGCTGAGCCATGGAAATCTCTTGTACCAACCAGGTTGGAAATTTCTTTTATTCGAAATAAGCTGTTGTAATGATGGTTAGTCTGTGGGTTGATATGCTACAGTTTCATTGCCACAACATGTAAGCACCACAAGGCTGGTCACAGTCAGGATTGGGTTGTGGGTCTGTTTCCTACTCCTTCTGAGTCACTACTACCTTCATCAGCAGTCCCATGTTCCAGTTCTTCATTTATTCTGAATACTCTCTCTCATCTGTTACTTCAGATTCCTCCTCATATTCATCTCTTTTTTTCCGTTTACTGTCAATTTGGCAGAAATTAAGCATTGATGCTTGTCTTTTAGCCATTATGAACTTTTACTACTGAACTACTGTACAGCTGGTATTATATTATGTATGCATGATTGATCATCTACAAATACATGTACATCACTTACACTTTCAGGTGCAATATTTTAAATTTGTTGACACTATTCATGTTTTGATTATGGTTTTTTGAAATTGCTGAATCATTCAAATTAGGGGGGGGCTATGTCCCCCCCAGTCTTAAATTAGGGGGCTCTCAAGCCCCCCTGCCCCCCCTATGTCTAAGCCTATGGACAGTGTGTGTGAAATTTGTTCACGAGACTTGCAATGAAATTGTCAAACAGCTATTAAACCCTTTCCACGCCACGACGCATTTATGCATCTCGTACATTGATCGATTTACCCAGAAACTTCAGTATTTTCACAGAAACATGACCTTTTTTCCAATTTTACTTTAATAAACTACTCCCTTATACGGTAAAACACCTTAGTTAGCAGGTGTGAAAAACATTACAAAATGACTGATAAATTAACCACAGAGGATGTTATTTTTAAGGCTGTTTAGCGATGATGAAGAGAGCGATTTTAGTGACATTTTTGATGAAGACTTAGGTATTATAATATTTAATTATAATTTATTTCAATAAAAGCAAAAAAATTATATATATATAGATGGATGAAATTGATGTAGTAGCTGATAATATTGTTGTGGTTGATGAGACTGAAAAAGAACAATAAGATAAAAATTACTTCGCAATATATTGTATTATTTATCATTATGAAACTCTTACTTTTAATAATAAGTGGTAGTGGAAGTGTAGGTGTGAGGTCGTGATAGGTGGCACAGGCAGGGGACGTGTAGGTTGTGGTAGAGGACGAGGTGGTTGTTACAGTGGTGTTAGGGGACGAGGTGGGTTGTAGTAGTAACGGAAACGAGATGGAGGAGCTGATGAACATGGATACCAGTGGATGACCTCCAAGTTAACATTCCACCAACAGCTATCCCATTCATGGAACAGCCAGGACCAAAAATTTCACTATCGGCAGACTCCTCCCCACTGGGGATTTCTTTTCTCTTTTCTTTAATGACATAATAATTCAGATGCTTGTTGATGGTACAAATGAGTATGCTGGTGATGTATTGCTGAAAAGGAGAGAGGTGGAAAATTAACTCCAAAATCCAGATGGGTGAAGTGGAGACCAGTCACCACAGAAGAGATGAAGGCGGTCCTGGCGGTTATTATAAACATGGGGGTAATGCACTGCCCAGAACGAGCTAGCTATTGGAAGACGTCATGGGAGAGTTATATACCATTCTTCCATGATGTTTTCCATGTAACAGATTTGATCCATGTAACAGATTTGAAGAGATCTTCTGCATGTTACATCTACAAAGACGACACAACATCAACAAGACTACGACAAATTGACAAAGTTAAGCCTCTTCTCGATCAACTGCTTACAACATTCCAGAGTGTTTTCTACCCTGGATGTGATATTTCAGTGGATGAAACAATGGTTGGTTTCAACGGTAGGGTTGGTTTCGCCAATATTGTCCACTGAAACCGATTAAATGGGGCCTTAATCCTTTGTTCTTGCTGATAGTGCTACTGGGTTTATTCTCAATATAATCCCGTACACTGGAGGTGAGACAAAGGACATATATCTGTCAAATTGTAACCCTGAACTCCCAAGTCTCACCCAGATAGTGTTGGCTCTTGTTGAAAATTATCTTCACAAGGGTCATCATATTTATGCTGACTGGCTCTATTCTAGTGTCCCTTTGGTTGATGAGCTAGAGAGTGTAACACTGGTTACATTAGGACTCAGCAACAGCTTCCAAGTGTGGTAAGAGGCAAAAGTTTCAAATTGAACAAGGGAGAAACTAAGGCGTGGAGAGATGGAAAGAAATTGGTGTTGGCATGGAGGGACAAAGGAAAGCCAACAGTAATGATCTCCAGTGTCTATCAGGGGTCAATGACGACAGTTCAAGGTTGCCGTGGAGAAACCAGGGAGAAACCTCTGGTTGTTGACAAGTACAACCAGAGCATGGGTGAGTTGATATAGCTGATCAGTATGGATGTTACTATTCATTTGGAAGGAGGAGTATCAAGTGGTGGAGGAAGCTGATGTTCTAGTTGCTGGAGGGCAGCCTTGTGAATTCTTATATCTTCAATCATTTGTCACATTCTACTATCGGCGTAAGCTGGTAGTTGGATTGTGTGAGGGGTTGCCTGTAGGACGACAGCTCATGCAGCCTACCAGGTTGGAGAAGAGTTCGAGGGACGTCATTATATTGAACAAGGACAGTCAAGACGTAGGTGTATTGTATGCAACAATTCTAAAAGAGAACAAAGACATGACACTATCTTTTTTTTGTAGAACATGCACACACAATCCACTGTTACACCATGACATTTGTTTTTGAACATTACCATGAACTTGTTTAATTATCATTTAGCTACATAAATAAACTATATAAATATTACTTACTTGTCACTGTTTGTACTGTGTTGTATTGCATTGTATAATTATTGTCTTGCAATTTTTGGTTTGTAATTATGATACATCTTACTAGAAGCTTCACTTGTCTTGCTACTGACAAAGGCAATATACTAAGGCTGAAGCTTTTGTTCATCTAATAACCTTACACTGTAGCAAGTGATCACCTATTTCACTATCCTCAAAAATGCCTAATTGCTCTATTTTACATCCACAATATAAATACATTCCAAGAACAGAAGGCCACACCCACTCAAGAACTAGTACTACAACACAAAAAACACTGCAACGAAGAAATAGAAATATTCCACTCATTCCTACTATCATCTAAGTCTATTTCAAATATAGAAACATGGGGACTCTTGAAAGATGCTTATACATCATAATGTGTGCGTAGTTATAAATAACATAATGCTTACCTTATAGACGACGAATACACCAATCATAAGAGAGAACAAAACATCCAGGTATCCATATTGAAGCAAACTTGAAACAGCTAAACTTCTAGAGACAGTTTAGAGATGATACAAGAGCTGAAACGCAACCACTCCAACCCTGAAAATAGTCGTGCGTTGGCAGTAATTACTTGCTTTATGCGCATCGCTAAATATACATCAAATTTCCTCAAGGTCATGAGCTCAGTCATGTTGTGCTTACAATTAAAGAAATTTGGTGTTCCTCAATGTTTTAGTGCAATCGATGGTTTGTCCACCTGTTGGTAATCACACTGACTTTTACAACCGAAAAGGTTGGTATTCTATAGTTCTTCAAGGATTAGTGGATGCAAATTAATCGGTTTATAGGTATATATATTGGATGGCCAAGGAGTGTCCATGATGGCCGATATTCGTTCACTCTTCACTGTATGACAAAAAGACAAATGGAAAATTTATTACCTAACAAAATTGAAAAGATTAATTGTGTTGATGTACCACTTTTTATGATCGGACTGACTCAGTATATCCTCTTTCAATCATGGCTCATGAAGCCTTTTCCTCATACGAGTAAGAGCAACAGCATTACAATTATATGATCTCATCAGCAAGAACCATTGTTGAAAATAGTTATGGCAGGCTTAAAGGGAGATGGCGTCGACTCATGAAAAGGAACGACATGCATATAGATCACATTCCTACTATTATTGCTGCTGCTTGTGTGTTGCATAATGTTTGCGAAGTACATGGCAATCACTTCAATGATGCTTGGATTAATAATGGAACGCCAGAAGAATCCAACTATGATCAACCATCCACAGAGATGGAGCCAATCAGAGGCCAGAAGAAATAAGAGAAGCACTCATCCGTCACTTTTCTAAATAATTATGCATGATATTGTACAATGTACTTGAATTTAAAAAAATTAATGTATACATCATTTTGACATCAAGTGGAAAACGTATATAGTACAGTGAGTTTTAATTATCATACTATTGGCTATGATTGTACCATCTTCCCATGTAGGTGGTGTAAAGTGTCTCCCAAATGAATAAGTGGTCCACTCATAATATTATGTTGACCCATAATCATCTCCATAAGCTGTAACTGAAATTCTCTTTCTTCACACGTCTGGCCTGAGGTTGTTGTTCTAATTGCTTTTTCCTCTAAAATTTTAATCGCTTTTTCTTCCAATTCAATCATGAGTTGATCGCTTGTTTTGGCATGCCCAATAGTTTATCAGCAATATCAGTAGCAATTGTTTCTGCCCTTGACCGTTTCTGTTTCCTTTTTGATCGTGCTACGGGAGTAGACCCCAGTGCTCGAATTGTAAAATTATACAAAGTATACTCTACTCTTATAGTTTTTAAAAAGTATCTTTTTTATAAAAAATACACAATAATTATTCATCCTGTTTGAGTTTTTTTTCCACAAACTAAAATACTCATGTTCTTCGTTGGCATTGTTTTTTCCTTCATCTTGCTTTGCTGTCATCGGACAAAGCAATGCTTCTTTGTGATCCATTTCTTTACGTATAAAGAAGGGTCAAAATGAATAAGTGGTGGCCCAACAATTTTGATAAACATCAATGATGGGTGTGTTTTTATCGTTAACAGAGCTATAAATAATGCATTGTGGTTGTTCTGTCATAATGACCTAACATAGTCAAACTTTGGTAGGACATATATTTGCTTTGCTCGGACATGCATATTTCTGTTAATTCAAACCACACAAATCATAGCACACTCATAATGATAAAAGTAATAATAGTGAAACAAATGAAAGACTTAGAAGTCATGGTAATTGTCCAGCCAACAATCCCAGTCCAACAAATCCTCTTGACTAGAGTCACTTGGATCGGAGTCATCCATGTCACAACTGGTGGTAGTAGCAGCCGAAACACATGTTTCATTCTTTCTGTACTTCTTCCTCTCCTGATTCGGACGCCGTGTTTTTTGGCTTCCACCAAATTTCTATACTGTCATCAGGATTGAAGTCTTCCACACTCACTTTTTCAACATTGATGACTAGCAAATCATCAAGAAGTTCATTGCTCATTGATGACCGTCTGTCTGTTTGATGTTTTTTATTGTGGGAAAAACTCTCTCAGTTTTCCATTTGAAACTGGAAGACTAAAGAGGAGCTGAGCAAGTTTCAAGGCATTCACCCAATCTGAAGCATGTGGAGAATGAAACAGCTTCGCTTGTACTTGATAGAGAAATGAATTGTGTTGCATACCACAGCATATCACAAAACTCATCAGCAACTTTGGCAACTACTACTCCTGATGCTTCAAGTGGTACTTTGAAACTTGGAAATCAAGCGATCAATGGCTTGGACATAGCCTTCACCTTCCTCATCTGCTAGTTTCTGCCAGCCTTGCGTAGCAAGAAAAAGGATTACATCTCTAACAAATCTATGTGTATGTCCCACTCTAGTCGAGATCTAAGGCAGGTGGTTACTGCAGTGCAGTATTGTTCACAGTGTGATGAATAATGCTGCTGAGCTGCATGTAATCTTGCTAAGGCTGTCTGCTGGTAGAGATGGTTACCATCTTCCTGAGTAATGCTTTTGAGCACAGATGAGTAAGTAGGCCACTGGTCAAAGGACTTTGAGCAGAGCTTCTGCAATTCCTGCATTGTACGGAGAAGGCTACTAAATCCTCTCAGTATATCCAAGCTATCTTGTTGGAGAACTTTACTGAGAACAGCATAGGGAGACAGAAGATCACTGAAAAATGCACAACCCAGAATGTACTTAGCATCAGACCACTTTGTACTGTACCCACGAAGCTTGGCTCGATTGGCATATTTGATAGACTGTGTCCTCAGATAAAGCTTTTAGATGACTGGAATAGGCACCAAATTTCGAGATCACTCGCTTCATAGCTGACAACTTATGCGATAACCAGCATGAACCACATGCCCTGACTGGCTTTATCCCAGCATCATCAAACTCAATAAACTGCTTAAGATCATTGATGATTTTCTCCAATTCCCGACACTTTTTTGGGGTATTTTTCATATATATAGTATAGATGGAGAAGCATATTATCTATTAGGGAAAAAGAAGTGGGTTTTAAAGCATCCTTCACGGCCAACTCTACACGATGAGCTAAGCACCAGCTCCAGTTGTAACCAAGGAGTTTCTTTTTCAACTAGACCTTTAAGCCCGGCTGCAGCAATATTTGCCGATGCACCGTCAGTTCCAATGCCTACCAGCATTTTACACTGTTCGGCACTCATTGCCTCGATACCAACAATGCGCAGGCTATTCTCTAAGCAATCAAAGAGGCCTTTCCCATCGACACTCTTAGGTCTAGAAACACAGAGGTAAGACATGTGCGTGTGAACCAGTTGATCATCAGTATCAACATCACACCATAAAGCCAGAAAAATATCATCATCAATATTGCCAGAGTCAGTGGAGCCATCCATAAGGATAGAAAAATATTGACCTTTCTGCAATACTTCCTTTAAATGCTTCCTTTTAGACTCTGCAATGAAGTGACAAAAGATCTTGCCAGCATTTTCATTACGGTAGGCGGTACCAACCACAACACCATGCTTAGATTCCAGGTTACAAAGAGCAGGGTAGTTAGCAAAGGATATCTGTCGAACAGCAACAAAATGAGCAATATCAAACTTTACCCTGAGGGTTTTTTGTCAGTTTCGGACATTTGGGTTAAGTACCTTTGCTATTGGAGCATGTGCACTAGCATCAAGACCCCTAGCTTGAGCCTGGTTCTTTCTTAGAAGTTGCATTGCATGTGCATGCTAATCAGAATGAGCATGGTCCCTGATGTTTACTGTTTCTAACAGAATCTGCACCCACAATCTATTTATCATTAAATTTCCTTCTGCCTTCAATACTTGAACGATACTGGATACACAACTTGCACTTGAGATGTTCCACAGTTTTCCTAGCCCCTGTCCCACTAGTTTCACACTCCAACCAAGAGAGAGTTCTGCATTCTAGTGCAACTAGATCCTTTACAATGCAGTTGCACTGCACATTTATTGCACTTAATAGTGCCTCTGTATTTTGATTACAGGATATCAGTCGTTTTTCCAGGTTTGTTGCCAGACTTCGCATGAACTGTTCATATCGAATTTGTACATCAGACTTTCTACTGTCAGTTACAACAACACCTTTGAATTTGTTTTCTGCTTCACTGTTACCCCCTTCAACAGCAGATTTTTGCTTCTTTGTAGTGTATCCCTGGATAGTCTACCATTGACAAAAAACACACGAAGTTGTCGCTGTACAAGGGTGTGAGCTCTAGGTAGCATGAGATTCCTCTCTTGTAAATCTTTTGACAAAGATGCTAACTCCTCTAGACTATCATACATTGCTCCAAGATTTAGGACAAAATTATCTGAAGCCATTCTCGTTGCCATACCTTTGAATGTGGCCCTCTTGGTGCTACTTCTTAACTAATCTTCACTAGCTTTGACGAGATGAGCATGTAGAGTGCATAGAGTTCCCAAACTACTTTCACAGTACGAAAAACGTGATGCCACCCAACGTGTATCTAGTATACACCCAACAGTGTGAAATATGAATGCCAAGTCATTGCAGACCTCTTCAAGTTCTCTTCGATTTTTTAAAGAAGTATGATATAAGCAGTATAGCTTATCAAAGAATTCTTTGAAGTGATTTGTACCTGAGACTTCATTTATTGCGTCACCTACAGCTAATTCCAAGCGATGGTTCATACAATGCCATATGATCACATTTGGAAAAACCTGTTGTATCCTTGATGCCACACCAGATCGTGACCCTAACATGACAGAAGCAACCGTCCAAGGCAAAACAAATCAACTTTTCTGATAGCAACGTGTAAGGTAAAATCCATACATGTCAAGACATTCCATTAAAGTGCTAAATATGCACTCAGCTCCTTGATCATGTAACTCAATGATATCAAGAAATAGTGTGGTAGGCTCTGGAGGCATACTTTAATATAAATTATGAGAGCTGACTTTTTGCTAATAGTTTGTGGACTCATCAATTATGAGGGGACATTTTGGAGTCACTATCAACTACCATTTTGCAAATTTCAAACCGCATTTCATGCCCATATGGTCGAGGATGGCACGCAAGACTTGTCAGATTGAAGAGTTGTGCCAATATCCACACCATTTAAAATACTTACATCACACTTAGTTGGCATGTCACTAAATGGACGCCCTAATTTACCAATTTTATAGGCTACTCGAAACAGTTTCTTTGTCGATGCAAACTGCTTCTCATTCATTCTCTAAACAGTAATTTTTCCAATGATTGTTTACTGGCATTTTTGTATAATTCTCTCTGCCTGCATGTGACCATATGATTTTTTGTTTCTTAGAGACATCAGCTGCTTCTCTTTATTAGCACCTGTAGCTATTACTGACGTAGTTTGCCATCTTTTGAAATGTGGATGCTTTTGCCACTGTAACATCCAAGATTAGAAACCTCATTACACACAGAGCACCCCAGATTTTCATTACTACTGACTAACATGGGTAATCTCGTTTCTTGCTTTGCCACATTTTCTTGTCCCAGCAAGAAGGCCACGTGTGTACTGGAACTACTGGCTCCATGTAATGACTGACATTTGGTTCATCCAGGTCAACCTCAGCCTCCTCGACCCGATTGAAATCACCTTCTACTTCCTCCTTGTTTTCAGAGGAATCTCTTTGTAACATCAATTCAGTGGTACTGTTCATACTCATTGAAAAGTAGGAAGACAGGTCAGCTGCTTACTTCCCCATTTTGACAGTTTTAAAACGGTAGGTGTGGCTATTGACGTGTAGGTGTGGCATTATAAGGAGTACTTTTAATTCATTGACTCATGATGGCTGACTGGTGAGTGGTGACTATATTCTGCAAGCAACTGTAGGCTGTAGGCTGTATCAAGTTAGCAACACACTATTTAACTATGTATACTATAGCCAAATGGAGCAGTAACATGTATACGGCGTATACTCCCGTATAGAGTATGCAACGGATTTCGGACAACAGGTATATTCGGACGCTCGTTCTGTGAATTCGTGAACAACAGGTGCTGGTTGTGTCATCGTGCTATAGTCAATGGTCATCTTCTTTACTATTGCAAATGAGAGCTGTCGCTATTGTGTTTCTCTCGGCCACGAATAACTTTTGTGCGACATTTCGGACATGCCCATATTCGGAAAAAAATTACTTCATGCTCGTATTTCACCATTATCTTTCTCTTGTCACTTGATTTTATTAAAAACTTGCTTTCTGTGTAAACTACTGTTCTTACACTATCTATAAATTGATATAAACTTCCAAACAGAAATCAAAATTCAGTAAATAATATGTAGACTATAATGCATGCATGCAAAAATGCATGGGTGGGGCTGCACCTGGAGATACTATATATGAATACTAGCTCCGATTCTTGACAATCATTGCCATTACCATGAACACATTGGTTCATCAGTTTGTACAATACAGTCAAAATGAAACCATTTTATGTGACAATTTGTATTGTCACAGGCCACCATTCGTCCATATTCTCCAAGTTCCCTTCTACACAATACAGTACACTTGATTGCTTGTGACTTGGACATTGGAAGTTTCCAAGGAAGCATGCATAAGCACATTCAGCCTTTGTACAATTATGTCAGTGATCAAATCTAGATGAAGTATGGAAACTTAAAGGACATAAATTGTGACATCACTAGCAGACATGTCTCATTGAGAACAAGAAAACAATAATAGTATTCAGGATTTAATGTTAATTCAATACATTTAAAGTCAAACCATCTGTTGCATGAATCGCAGCACACCCAAAGACTACTGTCTTTTCCATAAATAAGTCCACATATAGGACATTCTGCGGTGTCATCATTATCAGAGTTCATGTCATCCAGTCCTACATTATCAATCTCAGTGTCATCCAGTCCTAAATTATCAATCTCAGTGTCATCCAGTCCTACATTATCAATCTCAGTGGCATCCAGTCCTACATTATCAATCTCAGTGTCATCCAGTCCTATTCACAATCTTCTGGTAAAACAAATTGCAGTGTACGTTCTATTCAAACAAATAACACCACCTTAAAACAGATCAGTTTATTACAAGTAATCATCACATTCACGTCTAATAGTCTTACCATTGGTTTTTCTTAAAAGTATCAGGTTGAATAAGTATGGAGTGAAGTTCAAACCCTGTTGTCTATAAATATTTTCACAAAAACTTTACTTACCATCATTATTCCCTCTACTCACTCCTGTACATTGTTCTATTAATGTATGAAATTAATTACAGTATGACATATGCTTACTATCATTACTCTTAGAGTGTCCTCTAGTAGATACCTGTGAAGCTGTAGGCTGTTCTATTAATGTATGAAATTAATTACAGTATGACATATGCTTACTATCATTACTCTTAGAGTGTCCTCTAGTAGATACCTGTGAAGCTGTAGGCTGTTCTATTAATGTATGAAATTAATTACAATATGACATATGCTTACTACCATTACTCTTAGAGTGTCCTCTAGTAGATATCTGTGAAGCTGTAGGCTGTTCTATTAATGTATGAAAATGTATGAAATTAATACAGTATGACATATGCTTACTATCATTACTCTTTGAGTGTCCCACTCCAGTGGATGTTTTTTTTAGTAGGGGTAGTTTTTTTCTACAAAAAGAATCCATGTAACATAATTATTGTGATGATATATCTTAGATCCCGGAATCAGACAGAGGTGAAATGATAAACCAGTGCCAATGGTAACTATTGTGCTTAATCATACTTTTTGACTGAGATTTTTGGTCCAGAGGTCGAAGCTCCCTGGACTGTCCTATGATTGTTTTGACCTACTTTTAGAAACTGCATTGTTACTATCTATTATGTGAATGGTATATGCACACAATAAAAAACTAAAATGCGGACTCACTTTTTCCTCCTATCTTCCTTTGTCTTTCAGCTTGTCTTTGGCTTTTTCCTCAGCTTCTTGTTTCTTCTTCTCTTCCTTTCCATTAACATTCTATGATTCTCTTCACTTGTTTAGCACTCTAGCAGATGTCTTTGGCTCTGTGGCAGGTATTTTGACAGCTGGCTGTTCACTGATGACTCTCCCTAAGACAGTAGTAGGTGTCAGTACTCTAATGGATTTGTCTTCTTCGTTTGAAGAAATCTGAGCGGAATCTTTTGAGCCAGAATGATACATTTCCAACCATTTATTATATTTAGTATCAGTAGTCAAGTCGTACCCTTCTTCATATCGTCTCTGAAAGCGCAATAGCTCTTTTTCAGTAAATTCTATTACAGAAGAGGTGGTCTTTTTTTTGAAAGGGCTATACAGTGGTATGAATGATATACCCACTGTTTTTCTTTAAACGTTCAATTTTAGGAGACAGCTCAAGTCCAGGTATTATAGCTTCCCGGTTGACAGGATAAACTCCAGTGATCCAAAATCCTGTTGTAATGTTATGAGTTGTCATAGATTTTAACCATGCCTTACGAAAAATACTGCAAAAAACTATAACGACTAACTAATTTATATGGATTCTCAATTCGGTAATTATAATATGTGTTGAATGAGGGGGAAGACAAAACATTATGACTCCTTCCTCTGGAGTTCTGTTTAAAAACACTCAGAGAATAATGAGATGAATGTCCGTCGACAAGAAGAGTAAAAGAGGATGTACTGGTGGGCATGCAATAGAAAGTGATGTTGAAACCAAAGGTCAAACAATTCCGCATCAATCCATCCTTTTGCAGAAAGACCGTAAATTGAACCGGGTACTTCTCCTTCTGTCATTCCTGGTTTCAAGGTTTTCGATCGAAGATTATAAGGGTGGAATAACATAGCCTCCAGCACTACAGCAGGCGAGTACAGTAATCTGTGCTTTGTCACCACTGGATACATTGTATGGGTGCTTCTGTCCTTTAATGACTTGCTACCTTTGGAGGTGCTGGGTCAAGTGGAAACCCAGACTCATCACCGTTAAAGATTTGACATGGTTTTTGTAACAAGTTGTTATCTTCCAGAGTTTGTTCAAGTAAGTCGAAATATTTGTTGAGGATATCAGGGAGGTACATGTAACACGGGCATGAGAAAAGAGGTTCTGGTTTCCTAAGGCATATTTCTGATGCCTTTTTCTAAAGGAATCCCACCAACCATGACTAACAACTCCAGTATGACCTTTTCTAGTGACGGCATTTTGAACAAGTGTCATTATATCTTGCTTTGACCTAGGATAAGCACAATGCTTCAGAAAAGAAACAAGTTCTTCTTCCATGTCCGAAAAGAAGCCTTGGTGGGCCACTCGTACTCGAACAATACACAGCCAGTCACACGATCATGCAATGTGCTCTTTGGCACACCATAAACTTCCACTGCCTCTCTAAATGACATTTTATTGTTTTTTTACTGCTTCATACACCTTGTAGAGTCTCTCTTTCTAGTTTTTATACTGAGAGGGTCTCAACAGTCCAGACTGAGAAGGAGCAGGTGCCACGAGAAACAGCTGATGAAAAAACTCTTTCCTTTAAAGACAGCATGTTTCTATATAGAAAAAGGTATTTTAAAAATATCAAAACTAAAACTTTCTATACCTTTGTCAACAAGGTCACAACACGTGATGATGACCAGTTGGTGGAGGTGCTAACAGGATGCATCTTGCACTGACTCAGACTTTATCTCCTTTCTACTATAATTATACTTATAATATTATGATTTATAGATAGTGCAAAAAACTATAGTTTACATAGAAAGCAACTTTTTAATTAAAATCAAGTGACAAGGGAAAGATAATGGTGAAATACGAGCATGAAGTAATTTTTCCGAATATGGGCGTGTCTGAAATGTCGCACAAAATTACACAACAGCGACGGCTCTCATTTGCAATAATAAAGAAGATGACCATTGACTATAGCCTGATGACACAACCAGCACCTGTCATTCACGAATTCACAAGAAACGAGTGTCCGAATATACCTGTTGTCTGAATATCCTTTGCATACTCTACGCTCAATTCAAACACAGAGTAGACCCTTCATCGTGTCCACTTTCTTCAGGGCTTCAGTGCTATTACACATTCCACTACTAGTGCTAGTTTCAGATTCTGGGTGTAAAACAATGCCCCAGCAGCGACTTCATCAATTCCAGGTAAATCTTCTTGAAGGGTGTCTATTGTGACTGTAGGCTTTGTTGCTGGCTTGTGGCCTAAGACCATCTATTGGATCAAAATAATCCCACTCAGGATACCTTCCTTCCCCTGTTTTACCTCTCTTGTTCCTTGATCTTTTTATAATCAGCTCTAAGCTTTTTCAACTTATCTCGACACTGCTGATAAATCCTTTCAAATCCTGCCTCTGGTAATTCATGAGCTATTTTTTCATAAACATTTTGATTACGTCTGCAACCCTCTAGCTGTGCCTGAATAGCCTCATCACTCCAAATCTCTATCAACTTCATAATCTCTGCTTTAGTCCACGCCATTTTGAATATTTAAAACAACACGTGGTGGGTGTGGTTTGGTCAGTTCAGCACTACGTGTTCACATTATTGATCAGTGCCGTACTGTACTGTGTGGCACGGTTGCAGTGAGGAGGCCAGGGCCAGAATGGTCCAGCACCAAACACAGGTAAGTTTTTATCGTACCCATACTGTTCTCTACCATGCTACCGTGCTTGTGTGAATGTGGTATAAGCCACCTTCTAGTCGTCCTATTACCAAACGCATATTGGCATCTGATATCGCCAAAACGTTTGATGTCCTCAGGTGGTTTTCTCCTTCCATCATCAAGATTAAGGTCTTATTGCAACAGCTATGGGAGCTGAAAATCTGTTGGGATGACCCAGTACCTGAATCAGTTCATGATATCTGGTCTGATGGAGATCTGAACTCAACCTCCTCCTCACTACAAAATACATCCCTCGATGCTACTTCTCCAAGGAAGCTCACATTATCTCCATGGAACTCCATGGCTTTTGTGATGCATCAGAGCAAGCATATGAAGCTGTCATTTATCTGAGTATGATGGACCCTGGATGGAGGAATACAAGTTTCATTAGTGACCTCTAAAACCCAGGTGGCCCACATCAAGCGATTGACCATCCTCTTCTGGAGTTACGTGGAGTGTACCTTTTAGCTCAGCTACTTCATCATGTCCAGCGGTTTTCAATTTGTCACTTGTTCAAATATATGCCTGGAGCACCTATTGTTCTCAGCGGCTAATTGGAAACCCCAGACGGTTTAAACACTTACGTTGCCAACCGAGTGTCTTACATAGTAGAGTTGATAGCACCAATTGTTGGAACCATGTCCATGAAACTGACAACATGGCTGACTGTGCATCAAGAGGTCTGTTTCCAGTAGAGCTGTTGGAACACCAGTTATGGTGGAATGGTCCCAATTGGTTGACCCGCAGCCACCCACCGCTTGGCCTCATCAGTCAGACTCCCTCATATTGAGACAACAGAGTAAAGAGTATATACACTCCACACAGTAACTCAGAACAAGGTGCCAATCATTCCTATTGATCATTACTCCAGCTATACCAAGTTGAAACGTGTCACAGCTTGGATTCTTCGTTTTGTCAATAATTGTCGTACCAACAAGAATGGTTGTTCTGTCCAGTCGTCTTCATCTCTGACTACTCAGGAGCTACACACAGCTAAAACCTATTGGATATCGATTACTCAAGAAGATTGCTTTCCTGAGGAAATTAAGACTATTAAGGAAAGTAAATCCTACGTAGCTCTACTCCTTTGCTATCCCTCCACCCAATCATTGACTCAGCTGGCATTCTACGTGTGGGTGGCAGGGACTTCATCAAGAAGGTGTCATATTCAAGTCAGCATCCTGTCATCCTATCTGGAAAACATCCTGTAACTAAGTTGATGATCATTTTGATCACCTTCGCTTACTTCATGTGGTCCTACATTACTAGCTTGTTCTCTGAATCATCGTTTCTACATCCTTGGAGGATGTAAAGCAATTTGATCAATCACCCACAGTTGTGTCATTTGTCGACGTACCTCAGCAAAGCCTCAAACATCAGATGCTAGGTCAATTACCTATTGAGCGTCTCATCTGATCTTGTTTTGACTAGGTGGGCGTGGACTCTGTCTGGCCCTTTCTACATCAAATATGGACATGTGAGGAAACCTAACTGTAGTTAAAACCTATGCCAGTGTTTTTGTTTCACTTTCAGTGAAAGCTGTGCATTTAGAACTGGTGTCAGAGTTAACAACTGAAGCTTCCTAGCCTGTTAAGGCGCTTCATATCTCGACAGGAGAAGCCAAATCTTATATGGAGCATCAAGGTACAAATTTTGTGGGCACAGCTCAAGACATCAAAAGAACTTATTGCATTTCTGAAAACCCAGAGGTCACAAGATGCTATTTCTGAGTTTTGTCCAACACAAAATATACAGTAGAAGTTCATTCCTGAGCTCCTCATTTTGGCGCCTTTGGGAGGCAGCAGTGAAAAGTGTAATTGGCAGTGTGAAGCTGACATTTGAAGAGTTTACTACGGTTCTCTGCTCAAGTGGAATCAATGTCTCAACAGTAGACCTCTTATCTCTCTCCCACTTGATAATGATGGAATAGGAGCTCTCACTCCTGGGCACTTCTCATCAGCAGACCATTGGAAGCTCTGCCTGATCCCTCATTCTCATACCGTTCCCTCGTTCTCATTCGTCGCTGGCACCTATGTCAAGCACTTGTACGTCATTTCTGGCAACATGGTCGTCTGAGTACAAGAAATATTTGTGTTGGAGACATTGTGATTTGCAACAGGATAATTTAATTCACTCAAAAAGGCCACTTGCCAGAGTGATTAAAATTTCATGCAGGCAAAGACGATCTCGTCCGAGTAGTCCACTGTGAAGACAAACTCAGGAATACCTCTCAAGATGATTAGATTATATGACTCTTTATTGTTGTTAAAGACCATCCGGTCTTGGCTGGCGGTATGTTAATGTTCATTATAGTTTCTTTATGTGTTATCATTCATTTCTTGTTTGACCATCATTTATACTAATTATCACTTTCTTAATTAATTTTGATCTCGTATAATTGGAAACACACTTTTGAAAAGAAAGTTTTGTTGAATGTCAATTTTTTTGTGTCTTGTTCAATCCAGGAGAGAACTCAAACTATGAGATTTTCAACAGGTTTGTATAATTGCTGTTATTTATTAATTTCAACATATTAACTAGAAGCAAATTGGTGTTATTAGAAAAATTATACTAGAAGAATTTTATGTGGACAACTCATGTGAGTTGCCTCACGAAGCACATTTGTTACTATCAAAACAGTGTAGGCAATCTAATGTGAGGGCAACTATCCTAGCAGGTTCAATTATCAACCTGTATTCTTGTAATCTAATACAACCCGTTATCTCCATTTCCCATTTATTCAACAAATATACATCTTTAAAAATTACCATCGACATTAGACAATCAACTCCATAAAACAAATATTGCTGACAGTCTTATTAAGACTGCCATTCAGAGGAGACTATCATTTCACAAGAAATCTTCAAAGACAAATTATAGTTTAAGTAATGGCATTAAACAACCTATGACCAAATTATACTATTAATTAACTAAACTTCAAAAATTACTATTACTCTGTACAACACTCATACCTTCATCAAACAAAAACTAGGTGGCTTTCATCAGAAACAAAACCCATGGTCAATAAGCATATACACACAATATGTAGAAAGAGTTCTTCATATTGGAGTGGTTTATCAAAGCATCTTTAAAAATGAGCACAAGGATGTTGACAACGGGACTACTATAGAGTTGTATCATAGTGATAATAAGTAAAACACTGTTCATTATAGAGATAATTTACCTGGTTAGATTTCTTCATTATGGGGTCTCTACTCTTCAAAAACTACTGCTCCTGAGGTCTAATCATAGATTCTCAGTAGAAGAAAAAGGATTAAATTTGATACCTTGCATGAATGGAAAGAAGACATTTTCTTTTTTCAACTAAGAGAACAACACAACAGCAACTATGTCAAAATTAACTCAATCGCAAATCAATATAGGTAAGAAAACATTGGCCAAAAAATTTAATATGTAAAATTTGTGGGGAGGTTGTTTTAAAGATGATAATGATAGTTCTGAAACTGTTGATAGATACAGTGTGATTCTGTCTATTATTAATGCACCTTACATGTACTATTCTAAAACTAAATGCAATATCTGTAGCTACATTTGACAATTTATAATACTGAGGACGAGTTGCGGTTCAAGGAGTTAAATGCATTATGGCATCAACTAGAAGGACTCCTTCGGTTGACTCTTCTTGAAGCATGATCTGACAGCATGAATACTAGCCTCCACACCAGCTATCTGTCCAGCACACAGCTGGAGGGAGCCAGAGGCTTCAAGTATATCTAATGGGTCATGGACATGACAGACTTAGCTATGATATGTCTTACAGTCTCACAAATACCAATTGATCTAACTCCAGGATTTTTATTGCAAGAGACCATAGATGACAGGCCAAAAATGATGGCAGACAGATGGGATCAACAAACCACTGAGCAGAGTTCTTAGCATAAGTCATCAGGTGATCTCTTAAATGCAGTGCATGGCCCTCCTCCAACAATGGCATCAGTGCCAAAGGGACAACCTCCAGCACCTAATGTAGAAGTACAGCTGTTTAATGCAGCATGCATCAATTCTTTCATAAATGATTTGGATGTACTGTGGGAGGGTTAGCCCTGGTGACACAAGTGAGTCCATAGTACTAGGTTAAGAGGGAGGATGTTTTGCTCCTTAGTGCATCTAGCACTGTTGGAGAATTGTCAGACCCAGGAGATAGTCCAAGAGCGGGGGTCATTCAGTTGCATTACCCTGGGCCCCTGTCACTATCACTTAGAAGACAGATGGCTGCCTTTGTCTTCCCCTGAAAGATGAGGTTAGTAAATGATTGAACTAACTGTGAACTCTCTGGCAGCTTGGTCTCTGAGAATCTATAACATCTGTTGGATAAACTCTACTTCAGCCAAGAGATCATCAAAACTAGCCTTCATGCCAAAGCTTCTAATCTTTGTATCAGGCAAGAGGGAGTGTTCGCGAGCCTTGGATCGTGAGTTAGGCTTTTGTAAAAGGAGTATGCATGACACAGCAACTCCCTTTAGACCAATAGACTCAACTCTCAGCAAAAGCTCTAAAGAGCTTAGCAAGTTTGGAGACAAAGGATTTGCCACACTGCCTAGAAGGGACAGCGAAATAGTTCTTTCTCCAATGGACGTCTCAGGGTAGATGTCTGATAAGATCTAACAGGCTGTTTCAGAGCTATGTACTCCCCAGACAAAGGTGATAAATGGCTGTAGGAGTTGGATTGGGGTAACGTGTATGAGCATCAACCAAGTGGACGGAATCAATTAAAGATGGTAATGCCCCATGAGGTGACGAAGTGGTTGGCCAATTTATGCTTCTCCTGAAAAGCTGTGGCAAGGTAAGCATGGAGTCCTCAAAAGAGGTCATCATTGGATCCAATGAGGATGGAATAGATCCTGGATGATCACACAGACAACTAGCTTAGAGACCATGGCATGAGGTAGGTCAAGTCTTGCGTTGTTACATGGGCCCCTGCGAAGAGGAAGGACAGTTTGTACAGGGATTCCCCAATTTTTTACAACTGCAATGTAGACAAAGTCCCTTGTCATTACACCAACAGCAATCATACTTTTCTAATGGCGCACTAGCTATATGTAGTTGTGATGACGTTCTCTAGATTCCCATCTCGAAAGTGTCTATTTACCTTGTGTGCCATTTAATACGGCCCTCCTTTCCATATAGTAACTGTCTAAGTTTCCTGTATTTGCATAAATACCAGCGATAATTAAAATTAATAACAGGAATGATTAATTAATAACGGAAATAAATTATCAATAACAGCATTAAAGTTCCTCATTGTCCCATTTAGAGTCATCATCTGTGGCTAAATAATTCTTCAATATCTATTTTTGCGTTTTCTGATATAATCTTTGCCTAATGTGGTAAAGTAATATTACAAAAACTTAGAGATATTTCATACTTGTAGGATTCAATTGTGCTTGGATTGCTTGAGTTATTTGGTGTATGACCTTTAAAAAGCAAAGAATTAACATTTTTAAAAAATGTATAAAATTACTTGTAGTTGGAGCAGATGTTGATCCAAGTTAATAACGATTGGTGTACAGACCTTTAGAAAAGCAAGAAGTAAGATTTTTAAAATGTACAATAATCATACCTGTAGTTGAAGCAGATGTTGATCAAATGTACACGTTATAATGATTTAGTGTGAGACCTTTAGAGAAACAAGAAAACTAACATTTTAAAAATGTATCATTTACTTGAAGTTGGAGAGGTTGATGGGACATCAAAGTTATAACGATTTGGTTGTAAGAGCTTACAAAAAACAAAACTATGTATAATACAAACATATAATATTACCTGTAGTTGGAGAAGAGATGTGAAGGCTGAACCATTGTTACACCTAATCATGAAAGAAAATATAGTAATACCCTACTACATAACCAATTAATAAGAGATTATACATGTAGGAATAAGAGAGTCCATGTATTTGCCCAATTCTTTAGGTTGTTCACTCAAAATTAAAATTGGAAAATTTGTCTTTGTAATGGAGGAAACCCTGT
>NW_024532919.1:25000-76004 GCF_016097555.1 Gigantopelta aegis | reverse complement strand
ATATAATTACAATCGTTAAAAAGTCCCTTTTAGTCGATAACATCTTACAAATTGCAGCAAACTCAGGACTGTCCCTTTAAATAAAACATTTCCTTCTTCTTGTCGTCCTAATGTTTGTAATAGCTCAAAGTTTATTTTACTTCCTAATATGTGTGTGTGTGTATGTATATATATATATATATATGTATTATATATATTCGTGCATTCGGAAATATTCGGATGTAAAATGTAATTTCCGCTTCTGGAAACATCAAGGCGATCAGAAACAAGAAAACATATTTAACGTGTAACTAAATGAAGTTGCTTCAGTTGACTTCATGTCATTTCAGCTTATTTTCGAGCTTATATCCAATTAAGGTTCAAGCACGCTGTCCTGGGTTAGTTGTTAGTTGGTTAGTGGTTAGCGAGAGAGGAGAGGGTGTAGTGGCCATACAGGTAGTACTAAACCAAATAACTTCCGGCTGGGTCAAAGTTCGAAGTGCACCCTACTTTTGATAGAGAAGTGAACAAAGAAGTGTAAAAAGAAATAGTTTCATCTGGGCAAAATATTTATGCAATTTTATTTCATCTAGTACCACTGTGCCAAGTAGCCTTGTGCTTGAAACATGTATGGGGTACCTGTAAACAAAAGTACTCGAATTGTGTGCGGAAGTAGGGTGGTCATAGACGTTACCCGTTATTTCCGAAATGAGCAGATTGACCCCCATTTGTTTCTGATTCACTTTAAGGGTGAGGGGTGGTAGTATTTATATTCGTGGCGTTTATGTCGATTGATACGCTGCAGGTAGGAGTTTTAGCCACATATGTAACTATTGTCATCTATGAATTTGATTTCGTAGTATACACCCTATACCTACCCATTTGGGCCCTTAAGAACTCGCTCTGGTTGGAGCCGGTACCGGGCTTCGAACCTTGTACCTACCAGCCTGTAATCCGATGGATTAACCACTGCACCACCGAGGCCGGTTTCAACTGACTAGCATCTTTTCCGCTGTTTTTTGAAGGTTGTTTTGACACGACATTACTTGGGTCTTGATGCCGAAATAATTCTTCTTGATGAAAATAATAGAACAATAACAGGTGATATTTGTTATCTCTTTTTATTACTTTCAAAGTTCTTTATTTACAAATGTATAAAGTAACGGATACATTACCAAATATCAAACGTTCCAAATATATTGTAAAATCAAGATGTATAATTGTACGAAGCAGCCATCATAGTAAACGTTTACACCATAAATTTCAAACAAAATGGGCTATGTATCATAATTTATGTAATAAGTATCCAGGCAATAATTGGACAGAAGTTTATTGTAATATTTAGTTTCTCTGTGTGTTTGAATTTCAGTTGTCATATGCATGCTAGATATTCAACCCAATTATAATGGTGTATGTTTTTTTTATATAATGAAATGTTGTATATATATATATGAATGTATGTGTGTATGGATGGATAAGTCTGAACATGTATGTGTATGACGGTGTACATCAATATGTAACTATACATGTTTCATATTTATGTCTGTGCGAGCGTGCGTACGTGTGTGTGTGTGTGTGTGTGTGTGTGTGTGTAATGGAAGGAATATGTTAATAAATAAATCTTCGTAGAACTCCTTTTAAGATTCAACTACTACATGTATAACTTTAATTTACCTTACCCTTTACCCACGCCTAGCTTACAGTTTAGATTTCCTCTCTCTGTCTCTCGCTTTGTCTGTCTTTGTGTCTCTGTCTCTGTCTGTCTCTCTCTCTCTCTCTCTCTCTCTCTCTCTGTGCGTCTCTCTCTCCCCTCTCTCCCCTCTCTCTCTCTCTCTCTCTCTCTCTCTCTCTCTCTCTCTCTCTCTCTCTCTCTCTCTCTCTCTCTCTCTCTCTCTATCTATATATATATATATATATATATATATATGTGTGTGTGTGTGTGTGTGTGTGTGTTTTAATTAAGTCAGGAAGAGTATACCTCCGCTTCCCTTCTCTGGTTTCACATGTTTACTTCACTAATGAAACTTCTAACGAGTATACTTTAAAATATAACATGTGCCTAGTAACTAATTGTTGGTCGTGACACAAGAAGACGTCCTTGATATCTAAACATGACATGAAATACCTTAGTTAACAAACTTGTTTTGTATCCAACTTCCTGGTATGGCTACGTCAGAAATATTAACATGATAGTATCACCAACATTACATAATGGCCAAAAAGTATATATTAACTTTTAACTATAGCGAAATGTAAAGATTATATCTTGAATCGGGTACCCGTAGTAAATTACAAATAAATACAATCATTTACTGGTGGAGAAAAGAAAGTGTTATAAAATACAAGCATGCTGATATACAGGTTAACTCGTGACGTAGTTTCGAATTTGTATCATGTCTCCTCCCTGGAAAAAAAAACCCTGCTGCTATTTTGAATAATATGGCGTAGATTTGCTTTACGTGTTTTGTCGGTAGTTTTATTTTCTCATGCCCATAGGAATGATAACGGGAATGTGTGTGGAGGGATGGGGTATGATGGGCACAGTCTCTACTGGAGTGGACACAAGCCACACTTTCATCTTTATTTAAGTGGGGGGCACAGCTCCACTCCGATCCCAATCAACCCTCAAATCCTACGGGCTCGATTTTTATTGTTGTTAAGTTGTCCTCTTCTTTTTTTTCTTCTTCTTTTTTTGGGTCTTTTCTCTTCTTTTTTTTTTCTAGGAAGGGTGCTGGTGATGGGGGGGGGGGGGGGGGGGAGTTAAAGTCACGTGCTGAAAGCACAATGGATTCTCAGAATCACATTGGTCGTTAAATAGTCGATTACTCTACTCACTTACTTCCTAATATAATTAATTGACGTTCCCATGTCCAGTTAAGGTTCAAGCACTACTCGACTCCGATGTCACTGTAAAAGATGTATAAACGTCGCTATTATCCGTAACAATGTAGACACACTGTATGTTGAAAGGAGAAACTCGTAATAGAATGTCTCGTTTTTATATTATTTGACTGGATCATTTCGGCTTGGCGTGGCCATTCGTTTGAATTTATTTACTCAACCATTCTTTAATATATATATATATATATATATATATATATATATATATATATATATATATATATATATATATATAACAAAAAAGCATTCATGCACTTTGGATTCATTTTCAAAACTATGTTTCTAATAAAACGATGGAACAGTGGTGAATGTAAAGCATGCTGTTGATAAACACATCATAAAAGATCCCTCACTGCATTTGCGGGTTTCATCTGATGACTACGAGTCAGAATTACCAAATGTTTGGCATGCAATAGCCGATGATTAATTAATCAATAATAATTTTAAAAACCCACAAAAACTGCCGTCTCTAGAAAGTTTTAAAATAATGTTAAATATTTAGGATAGATAATCCAGTTCTGATTCTTCCTGCGAAACGCCAGGTCGGTCAAAATATTATCGTAGGTGTTTGTTTGTTTGGTTTAACGACAACACTAGAGCACATTGCTTAATTAATCATCGGCTATTAGATGTCAAACATTTGGTAATTCTGACACATAGCCATCAGAGAAAACCCGCTACATTTTCTTATTGCAGCAAGGGATATTTTATATGTACTTTCCCACATACAGGAAAGCACATACCACGGCCTTTGTCCAGTTGTGGTGCCTGGTTAGAAATTGTAGGTGTCGGCAGATGCTAGTTGCAGGAGGGGCTAGTAATATAAATGCTCAATTCGTCACCTCGCTTCCAACGCTTAGTCTCAGCTAAAATATGATATAAATTGACTATATACATTTATTAAAGGGACAGACCCTAGTTTTCAAACACTAAAGCATCTTTTTGACTGTAAGATCCGTTTTTGATAACTGAAATCATACTTTACTTGGATTTTATTGTTTAAATTATCCATTTCCGTACATTCGAAGTGTTTTTGGTCATCCTGGCGTTTTTAATATCACAGAATGCATTTCTCATATTTTTAAAAACGCACGTACGTCTGAGAAGTAACAGTTATGGAGTTGAGTTTAAGTCTATTTCGTTTAGGGTATTTCACCATTTCAAAGTCACAGATTAATTTTTCACTCAATTGTAACTTTATCCAAATGTGTTACAGGTTTGTAGATTAACTAAACTTGGTTTTAATTTTAACGGGTTGAAACTAGGGTCTGTCCCTTTGAACATTGCAGTTTCGTGGCATTTCGGAGTGAGAAGGGGGTGGCGGAATCATAAGTACGCTAATGTCTAATTTATAATTTCCCTTTTATTTGTATATAATGTTGATTCTGTTACGATGACTATTTATTAAAGCGACAGACCCTAGTTTTTAAACACTATGACATGTTTTTCATTATTATATCCGTTTTTGATAACTGAAATCAAACTTTACTTATATTTTATTGTTTAGATTAGTCATTTCCGTACATCCGAAGTGTTCCTGGTCATCCTGGTTTTTCTAATACCACAAAATGCATTTTTGTTATTCTTAAAAATGCACGTGATAATGAGTTTTATTCTAAATTTTAATTTTATGTATTTGTGATATTTTTTTATTTTTTGCATAGTTCTTTGCACTGTGTTTTTATTTGAATCTTGAATTTTTATATTGATGTCGCTCATGACTTTAGTTTTCAATTTACCATAGTTTGACACCCAGTAGCCGATGTATTTTTCGTGCTGGGGTGTCGTTAAACATTCATTTATTTCTTCATTCATTCTTAAAAATGCCCGTCTCTCTGAGAAATAACGATTATGAAGACGAGCTCTAATCTACTTTTTAAGGGTATATCCTGTTTGAACGTCACAAAGTCGTGTTTCTTACTATTGTAACTTTATCAAAAGGTGTTACAGGTTTGTAGATTAACCGAACGTAGTGTTCATTTTAACGAGTTTCTTACTAATGTAACTTTATCAAAAGGTGTTACAGGTTTGTAGATTAACCAAACGTAGTGTTCATTATAGGGTGTATACTACCAAATCAAATCCCATAGACGACAATAGTAACATATGTGGCTAAAACTCCTACCTGCAACGTATCAACCGACATAAACGCCACGGATATAAATGCTACCACCCCTCACACTTAAAGTGAATCAGAAAAAATTGGGGGTCAAGCTGCTCGTTTCTGAGATAACGGGTAGCGTCTATGACTACCCTAGTTCCGCACAAAATTCGAGTACTTTTTTTACAGGTACCCCATACATGTTTCAAGCACAAGGCTACTTGACACATTGGTACTAGATGAAATAAAATTGCATATTTTGTTTACCCAGATGAAACTATTATTTTTTACAACCAACACACTCACATTTATAACCAATCACAGGACTTGTGGGTGGTGTTCACTTCTCTATCAAAAGTTGGGTGCACCTCGAACTTTGACCCAGCCGGAAGTTATTTGGTTTTTTACTACCTATACTGATAACATACATTTTTCAAAAAGTGTCCAACTATGTGTGTTTATGACAACCAGGATCTGGTGTATTGTGACATAAACTGACAACCTCACTGAAACTGTTGTTTCTACAGTGCAACCTAATATAATGTACCCCTCAAAAAGCATATATATTGCATATAGTTTTGTACAAATGCAATATGTCATATTAAACAATAAAATATTTAAAAATAAAACTCCTGAAGATATTTACTTTCAGTTGGGTGTGTGTACTCAGGTATATATGTAGATACAACAAAGATAGTCAGAGTACCTCTACCCTTTTAAAAAATTCCATTAAAACACATGCACTTGATTGACCCCTAGATCATGAAGACCTTAACAGGCACATCAAAGAAATATCAGTATTAAAAAAATACACTGTCTGAGGAAGGAAACACAAACATGACTGTACCTGTATGAAGTAATGATTTAATGTCCTGAACATTAGTGTTGGGAGGAAATCCTGTATGCTGGGTGTGGGTGTCTTCAAGTTACCAGGTGTGAGAATTTCAAATCCATCGGCCATGCTGATTTACATAATGAACCATCAAAACCATTGGCAGCCACCAATATTCCTGACTATATTTTATTTATAACCTACTGTAGTTGGAGGTTTTAATATTTGTGATATCAGGAATTATCATGCAGCTTTCACACATTTACTTTTGATTAATTACTGAAAAAAAACCCCACTATTTTTAAATAACATAATTACCCGAACATCTATTTTCTTCAATTATTTTCTAATCCAGTTGAATACAATAAAACATTGTGTATATTGGATATATTCCTACAATCTGTAATCCCGCATTTTATTTAGCTAGTAACATTGGGTAATACAGCTTTAATAATAAAATAAATTATCAACTTACTCCAAGGCAGATAATCAATTCTGAACAAAAATATGATTCTGAATCTAGTATAAACTTAAAATGCTCTTCATGAGAGCAAACTAAGTGATTAATAAATAAAATTGATCTGGAGATCTAAATATATGTGTAACAAGGTTATTGTTATGTATAAATAAGAACAGAAGGCACAATAGTGACAACAAATTTAATTATGTTTTTGGTAAAGTTTTTCTTCAAATTTACTTAACATTTTGCATAAAACTACAAATATGTCTACAATATAACTTCGCACCCTATAAATATGTCAAAATGACAATATAAATCAATTTCTTTACAAATTTGAGTTTTCAGAATTTCATACATGAAAAATTAACTATATCAATTGAAACTAAAGACATTAACCCACTATTGGCACATGTTATTTTTAATATAAAAATAAATTGCTATTAAAATTTTATTTCAGGTTGTCTATATATAATACCATATTTAAGAGTAGTTGTATATGGAAAGTTAAATACCATGTAAAAAGAAATTATTGAAATCTGTACATTGTGAATTATAGGCCAAAACCAAATTTTCCTCATTACTAACTTTGATTCAAACTCCATTCAGAGCCATGTACAGTGATTATTGTGAAGGTCAAGGTCATTGTGAACTTGCATGGTCGAGTGATTGCTACTTAAACAAGCAGTATAGTTTAATTAAATAAAATGACAAAATCATATTTGTATTATGCACTGAATATGTGCTATAGAGTGTATACTACAAAAATCAAATCCCATAGACGACAATAGTAACATATGTGGTTAAAACCCCTACCTGCAGCGTATCACTACCACCCCTAACCCTTAAAGTGAATCAGAAAAATTGGTGGTCAAGCTGCTCATTTCTGAAATAACGGGTAGCGTCTATGACTACCCTAGTTCCGCACAAAATTCAAATACTTTATTTTACAGGTACCCCAAGCTCAAGGCTACTCGACACAGTGTCGCTAGATGAAATAAAATTCCAGATGAAACTGTATCACATGTATCACCAATCACAGGACTTGTGGAGTTCACCTGACCCAGCCGGAAGTTATTTGGTTTAGTACTACCTGTAACACCACTGCACCCTCTTCTCTCTCATTAACTACTAACAACTAACCCACTGTGCTGGACAGACAGCCCAGATAGCTGAGGTGTGTGCCCAGGACAGCGTGTTTGAACCTTAATTGGATATAAGCACGAAAACTAAGTTGAAATGAAAATGAACGGACTCGAATATTGCTAGACTCGGCCAGTGCCCGAGTACTCGAGAACTCGTGGAGACAACTAAATCAGTTTTTGATAAGTCTGGCAGCCCTGATTTCAAAATACTGGGGATAATAATACTCATGCCACATACATGGGGATTTTATTTTCTGAAACACTATGAGATACTCTGATTAAAATAACATAATAACAATTTTTCTTTTCCTTTTTATATACAATCAGAGTATAAACAAAACAGATACTTTTGGGGTTTTTTACCTTCGTATTTTCTCAAATATTTAAAAATAAATTCTATCAAATCAATGCTATAAAATATACATTAAAATATTCAGAATGTAATTGTGGACAGTATTCAATCAACCGATAATGCCTAACCACAGCCAATTTTGAAGAAGGAGCTAATTTCCGATATATGTTAACAGATAAATACAGTTGACGCCATTTTGAAAAATGGCCGCCAGTTTCATATTTAGCTGGGCTTCTGAAATTACATTACATATTTCCATACAGTTCAGACATCAGGCTAACTGAAAACCATACTGGCTTTTAGTCCCATTTTTGATAGTCAGTTTTTGCCTGGCCTATGGACTACCGTGTATCATAATATAACCAGCGGCAAAATGACGTAAAAAAAGACCCCCCCCCCCCCCCCCCCACCGAAATGAGGAGTGCTCGTCCTTGCACGGGTACTCGACTTCTTTGAATGGTGTGGACGAGACGTAGCCCAGCGGTAATGCTTTCGCTTGATGCGCGGTCGGTCTCGGATCGATCCCCGTCGGTGGGCCCATTGGGCTATTTCTCGTCCCAGCCAGTGCACCACGACTGGTATAAAAAAGGCTGTAGTATGTGTTATCCTGTCTATGGGATGGTGCATATAAAAGATCCCTAGCTGCTAATCGAAAAGAGTAGCCCATGAAGTGGCGACAGTGGCTTTCCTCTCTCAATATCTGTGTGGTCCTTAACCATATCTCCGAGGCCATATAACCGTAAATAAAATGTGTTGAGTGCGTCGTTAAATAAAACATTTCCTTCCTTGACTTGAATACTGCTAGGCTCGGCCCGTGCCCGAGTACTCGAGTATTCGTGGAAACACTGTCACACATCATTCATTACCCAGTGTACTGGGAACCACGTGGCTGTATGTCGTGTCAGGAGCAGGAACTACTTCAACTGGTGCGGCGCTGTCGTATGTGTTTGCGTCATCAACCCCACGATTGCTGTGAATATGACTGTAGGTTGCGTCAAGCGGAGGAATGTCCTTCACGGAGTTGGTTCTGTCGTACGTGTCATAACCTCCACGACCATCTCGATCGTTGATGTGACTGTACGTGTCAGAACCGCTCCACTGTTGAACTTTGTTGTGTCTGCTGTCGTGTAACTCATCATAATCACCTTCACCGTCTGCATTCACTTCCCTGGGATCCATAGCTAATTCATACGGTTCGTCTTTCGCTCCAGATACTCCAAGTTGTGCTTCTGCTGATTCTTGTTCAAATTCGTAGTGTCGTCTTCCATTCCTATTATTTTGAGAGTCGGCATCTGTCTCATCAGGACGATCGTTAATATGACAATAAGTAGACTCGACACGGCGATCGTCAGACAGTTCGTAGACGTTCTGATTTGAAGTCACGTGACGGGTATCAGAGTCAGGTGCTTTGTCTTTAAAGCAAACACGTTTCGTTCTGTAATGTAACAAACAGCAATTTAACGACTGATGTCTAAATAAATATACATGTAATATTGTTTAATATGAAGTGTAGTATTGAATTAAAGTACTATATGGCTGCATATTCTACATTAAAACTGATTTTAAACACTGCCGCTTCAATGGCTCATTGGTTAACTGATCGGGCTACTAGCCGTAGGTGCTTCGTTCATACACGTCGCCAGCAATATAATAGAGAAAGTGCATAGTTCAGTGGCAATGTGTAGCGAGGGGACGGGAACACGGGGTCACGGGGGCAATCCCCCCCCCCCCCCAAATCAGACCTTTTTTGCTGTATTAAACTTTATAAAATCATACATACATACATACATAGTGTGGGTTGACACTCTCCCCCAAAAGTGAGTTGTCCCCCCTCCGCCAATATAAAATCCTGGTTACATCAGTGTGTAAGGCCACTACAACGATGTCTCTATCACTATCCATTGATCTCTATCACCTTACCTCTGTCCTGTGGTGTGTGTCCAGGAAGTCTTAACTGAACATACAATCAAAACTAAACGTTTAAGCAAAAACAGAAGCACTAGACCGATTTATATATACTGGAATTAGTGCCAACAAACCTTTTCATCCAAACCACAGCCAACAGTAATAACACCAATACAATAACAGCTAATGCCGCTAAACTTCCACCTATGACTGGCCCATCTGAAAAAGACAATAATAATTTAGTAATACAATGTGGTGTTTTAGAGCTGAAACTGTGTATGCACGTGTAATAATACATCTTCATCTTGGTAACACAAAGTGATGTCCTAGTATACACCATACACACACACACACACACACACACACACAGAGAGACACACATACACACAAATACATGCACACATACACACACATACACACACACATACAGACAGACACAAACATGCACACACATACACACACACATACACACATCCATACACACAGACATGCACACACACATACACACACACATACACACACATGCACACAGACATACACATACACACGTACACACGCACACACATAGGGAGAGAGACAAGCACACACACACACACATACATACACACTCAGATACATACACACTCGCGCCCATACTCATACACGAACACACACATATTCACACACACACACACACACACACACACACACACACACACACAGCCTCACACACACAAACACACACACACACACACACACAGAGAGAGACACACAGAGATACAGACACACACACTGACACACACACACACACACACTATACACAGACAAACACACACATATATACACAAACACACGCGCGCACACACACACACACGCACAAACACACACACATATGAAATAGACATCAAACTCATACTCGCACATCAAATGAGACAAGATTAAACTTTCAAGTAAAAACAAATAATGTATACATGCCCTAATCTAGAAAAGTATTTAAAGACGCATGTCGCCTATTTCATAGCTGTAAGGTAATTTGTTTAACTACTACTACTACTAATAATAATAATAATCAAATAATAATAACAATAACAACAGTAACAATAATAATAATAATAATAATAATATACCTGTATATATATGATTAGTTAAACAATTTACCATACAGCACTAAAATAGGCGACATGCGTCTTTAAAGAACCATGGCTAAATAAAGCTATATACGTGAAAGGTGTTTTAGTTAATTCTGAAGATAGTATTTCTTTCTTTTAGCTCTGGCGTGAGCCGGGCCATACCTAGCGAGGAAGGAAGGCAGGACATGTTTTATTTAACGACGCACTCAACACATTTTATTTACAGTTATATGGCGTCGGACATATGGTTTAGGGAAAACACATATATTGAAAGAGGAAACCCGCTGTTGCCACTTCATGGCCTACTCTTTTTGATTAGCAGCAAGGTGTATTTTATATGCACTATATATGACAGGATAGTACATACCACGGTCTTTTTTATACCCATTGGAGCACTGGTTGGAGCGAGAAATAGCCCAATGGACCCACCGACGGGAATCAATCACGCATCAGGCGAGCGCTGTATCACTGAGCTACGTCCCCCCCCCCCCCCCCCCCACACACACTACATAGCGAGGATGCAACAGGGACAAACAAATCTTCAGAAACATAAATCCCCTTTTATTTCTAGGTAAAACATATCTGTTTTGTCTACTTAGAGAAGATCCACTATTACAGTGCCTTGATTATTTTTGTAATACCACCATCAGTTCATTCATTCATTTCAACTTATTTTCGTCCTTATATCCAATTAAGGTTCAAGCACGCTGTCATGGGCACACACCTCAGCTATCTGGGCTGTCTGTCCAGGACAGTGGGCTAATGGTTAGTGAGAGAGAAAATACACCGGTGTAGTGTTCTTACACCTACCCATTGAGTCGTTAAAACTCGCACTGGGTGGGAGCGTTATGTCTGATGTCCGATGGCTTAGCCACGACACCACCGAGGTCGGTATAATGCCACTCTATTTAGTTTGTGCTAGGTACATCCCTCATTTCTGTCTCAAGACACCACATACATATCAGCAGACAAACACACTTTTTGTTGGATATCACAAAGCTATATACTAATGATAATAATGAAATGAATGGTGACGTTGCTGCAGTATTTCCTTTCAGAATGCTCCGTGATCCACACTTGCTATCAATTGAGCTATCTTAATTTCACCAGAGCCCTGGGTACATGGAACACTGCAATGTTTGCCAGATAATCACCACCACCCCCCCCCCCCCCCCCATGTGTAGTCATATATTACTCAGACGACACGCCCATATTCACACCCGTGAAGTGTGTGAAACTGTGCATGTGGCCTTATATACCCCCACCATTATTTTGCACGTGTACATTTGGTATAACTATGTTGTATGGTCTATGTTATGTATTCAGCTGATTAAAATTAGCTCTACTGGTCTACCAGTAGATCTAACAGCATTGCCTGGACTCCATGTCACAGGTCTAGGTCTATAAATAACAATTTAAATATCGACCAATTACACTTCGCCTTTTATAGCGTTATTGGGGAGCATACAAATTCTGAAAATATCGGGCGAGACTATTTATGCAATAGGCGAACTTGTTGGTCTATTTCAACATACAGTAATAAACTCTGGATTGTATACTGGTATAAACAGATTTTATTGCTATACCATCACGGTTTTTTTTCCATCTTGAAACGAATTTCATATAAAATTTTATATTGAAATCAGTTTCCGGCATACTTCGTAATTCATCCGAATCATTTCGTATACCATCGGCATAATCCCGAATGTTTTCAAATTCGTTTCAAATCACTGGCATGATTTTGCAAGTAAGGTTTTGACTGGTCGAATGAAAGGTCAACTGGACATGAGCTCCAACGGGGTGCTGTTAGATCCACAGGTAATAGTAATTAACCAGTGGAGCTAATTTTAATTAGATTGATGTAAAACTCAAGGCAAATAAAGAACTTGGGGCCCTTATTCACAAAACATTTGCGTTGCTTGGACATTGAGTGGGGTTTGCGTAGTATTTCCAGGCTCGCAAATGCTGGTGTGCTTTTTGTAAATAAGGGTATGAAAGATAGATTTAGCCAAAATTAAGGTCATTGGAAATATAAAACATTCGTGCCTAATAAGTAACACTATCCCTAAAATGCTCAGTAACAAGGAGTCATTAACCATTATCCCCTCTCCTGGATGAAAAGTCCAGCTAACTAAGGATAGCATGCTTCTAAAGTAATTGGATAAAGTAATTGGAGACAAATAACTACTGAAATCAATAAACCTTTTCTTGCCCTGTCCCGATATTTGTATCTTAGCTGCCAAAACCTGCCATGACATTCTTAAATATCGAAAATCCCTTTTATATACCACGAGATGCTTTATGTATAATATCTTAAATGTATATATCTTATTGTTTTATTTGTGCTGCCATTGTTTTAACTGTACTATATTGGGCTGTTTACCTGAATTGCCCTTTAAATACTTTAATAGTCTCTCATAACTAAGTATAGAGTGGCTCAATACAATTTTATAATTTATATCGTGTGACGGTACATGCTCTTAAATTTGTTTCGCCTGTGGCGATTTTAATTGTGTTAGAGGGCCGTTTGCAGTTTCATTGCCCGTAGCCCAGGTGGGCAACTTGTTACGTAATACTTCGCGCGATCGGACATTCCAATATGCACTTAGTCCAGCTGTGGAGGCCATGTGGCGAGTAGTTACGTAATACCTCTGCGAGTGCGGTTTTTACAACCGTGATTTGGCGACGTTGGCGTCAGTAAGTCTGACGATCAGAGAGAAATATACCGACTCTAGTAGAGGTGAAATATCAGATGGTAGGGGGAGGTACCGCCTTGTACCCCCAGGCGAATTCTGATTTATAATAAATAGCTAGTTTTTAGAGATATCGAGGAGAACGGAAAAGGAAGCTTCCCGGGAACGTTAGTCCGTTTGGACTTTGGTAAATTATCATTTCTGCTCTGTGTATAACCTTGATGTGATTGACGTGACTTTAAATATTTTGATACTGTATTATACCAATATTCTTTAGACAGTGTCTTCGGTCATCTGACGAAGTAAATCGTAGACTTTTTGTTCTAACATTATATGAGTATTTGGTAATATAAAGCTTAGCCAGTCATCCTAGACGACCTAGGTAAACTGTAGGTTATTGTCTTTATTGTGATAGGTACCAGTATTAATTCTGTGTTACAAGGTTACTGAATGAGTAGTTAGGGTTAATTAAAAATTAACCCGTTAGGAATAGAGCTGTAATTCCTTTATTAATTAAGTTCCCCTGGAAGCGTTCCTAAATTATCACACGTTACTGAACGAGTAGTAAGGGTTAATTAAAAATTAACCAGTTAGGAATAGAGTGGTAATTCCTTTATTAATTAACTTCTCCTGGAAGCGTTTCTCAATTATCACACGTGTGGGTGTGGTGTAACGGTGAAGTGATTCGCATATTGTGTAACTAGACACCTAGAGATTAACTAATTAAGTGATCAGTTCTGGGTTGTTATTATTGCTGTTATTAATTAACTACACGGCTGTACATTTGTCAGCGTAGATTAATACAGATTCCAAAGTGTATTGCGTTTTTGTTGTGTTTCTAGAGAACTAACGTGCTATAATAATATATACTTTACATAAGATCGTATCTCTGATCATACCTAGACGAGCCATACTAGGGTTTAACCGCCTGTTACAGAGAGATCTAATAGATATACAGTTAGGAGAGATATTTTGATAATCGTGTTTTATTCAGTTACGGGAATTATAGAATCCCCGTGACAGGAGTAGAAAATTGGGGCGCTCGTCCCGGATCTGAAACGGGACATGCATATTTAAAAAAGTATTGTTTGTAAATGGGGGCTTTATAAATTAATTTTTACAAATTTACTCGAAGTAGCACGTTGTTCACTAGAAAATTAATTAATAATAAGTGCGTCATATCTAAACATGGATAAGAATTTGCTGGATAGGCCTACGCTCAGTGTAGTGGAGATTAAGCGAGCAAGTAAGGCCGAGTTAGTTGAAATCGCGGGTGAGCGAGAAATTGATTTAACATCAGCTAAAACTTTAGGTGATATAAAGACAATTATTATCCAGGAAGTTTTTGGTGATAGGCCTGTTATGGAAGACAGTGAGATTGTTCCAGAGATAGAGATAAATGAGTTAAGTTTGGAACAACAATTAGCTTTTAAAAAGCTTGAGTACGAAAGAGAAGAGAAAGAGAGAGAAAGAGAAGAACGTGCATTAGATAGAGATAGGAATAGAGAGGATAGAGAGAGGGAGAGAGAGAGAGAGAGAGAGAGAGAGAGAGAGAGAGAGAGAGAGAGAGAGAGAGAGAGAGAGAGAGAGAGAGAAGAGAGGGATATAGAAGATAGACATAGGGATAGAGAATTCCAGTTAGAAAAATTAAAAGTGGAACATGAGTTAAAGTTGAATACTAAAGAAGTCAGACGAGAAGCCGGAAATGGGTTTAACATGTCGGAGGCTTATAGATCAGTGCCGGTATTTGATGATCAGGAGGTAGATATGTTCTTTCAACTTTTTGAACGGGCCGCTAAGCAGCTAAATTGGCCGCAGTCTAAGTGGACATTGTTAGCCGTGTCTAAGTTTAAGGGGAAGGCTAGTATAGCTTATAATTCAATGAGTGATGAGCGAGCAAGTCAGTACGACCTAGTTAAGGCTGCAGTGTTGAGGGCTTATGAATTACGACCTGAGGATTATCGTTTACGGTATAGCGAGTTGAGAAAAACGCAGGGTCAGTCTTATAGTGAGTTTGTGGCTAAGAAGGCAGGGATGTTTGATAAATGGGTAATTTCTCATCAGGTAGAGTCATATACCGAGTTACGGGAGTTGTTGGTCTTACAGGACATTAAAAATGGATTACCAGTTAGCTTACGTATTCATTTAGAGGATCGTGATGTCAAAAAGATAGAGGAGGCAGGCATAGTGGCAGATGATTACGTGTTAATACACAAAGCTCAGGCAGTACCGGGTAGCTCTTTACAACAGGGTGATAAGAAGACATTTCAGCCAGGTTTTCCCCGGGAAAGTAACTATCGGGGAGAGTCATCTAGTTGGTCAGCTAGTCAGGCAAGGAATGTACCTGGTGGGCAAAGTAAGGATAGGCCTGCATTATCAGCCAATGCACGAACTTTTCGTCCACATTGCAGTTACTCTAAAAAGGATAACCATCTTATCGGGGACTGTTTTAAAAGGAAACGCGATAATGCGCAAGTGGTCGGTTTAGTGAGGTCAGCTCCGTTAGCGAGAGAGTTAATGGTTAGTCCCATGGCAGAGAAAGTAAACCCGTATGTGTCCACTGGTATGGTTTGTGATGTGAAACAAGAGTTGTGTCCTAAGGCAATATCAATCTATAGAGATACCGGGTGTAGTCAGAGTCTGATAACGCAAGAGTGTTTAGCTGGTATTGAAAATTCAGACATAGGACGTAGTTTGGCCTTAACCTCGGTTACTGGAGAAAATATGGTTGTCAGGTTACATAAGGTTTTCTTGTGTTCGAAGTTTGTGACGGGACCAGTCATTATGGGTGTTGTGAAGGACTTGGCTTTTGAAAACATAGGAGTTTTGTTGGGTAATGATTTGACTAGTCAATGTTGTCAGCCGCAATGTGACCAATTGTTAATTAAAGACAGCCCTTTACCAGTAGAAGAGAGCGAGGTTGATGAGATTAGATATCCTGCGTGTGTAATGACTAGGGATATGACCAGTACGTTATCACGGGATCTAGAGGATATTTGTGATTTGTCTGATACGTGTGTGAGCCATGAAATTGGAGTGGATGAGGTTATCAGTAAAATGGTAGATAAGTCAACTGATAAATTAAATGTGGTGGAACCTGCTGATCTCCCGCAGAGGGGAATTGAACCAGTTGTCTTTGATAGAGGGGATTTACCTTGTAATAGACAAGAGTTAATTCTAGAGCAGGGGGCTGATCCAAATTTGTTGGCAGCTCGCACTACCTTGTTAACTGTGGACAAGGGAGTATTAATGAATAAGAGAGTTAGAGATAGAAAGGATTGGAAGCAACTGAACCAAGCTCAGAGCAAAATAAAATCAGTGTTTGATAGGAAGACTAGGAGTCGGGAATTTAAACCAGGGGATAAAGTGCTGCTGTACCTTCCCATTAAACGGGGTTCATTGCAGAACAGATATTTCGGGCCCTATGTTGTGCACAAACGGGTTAATGAGACAGGGTATGTGATAAACACTCCTGATAGGGTTAGGAAAAGTAGGTATTGTCACATCAATTTGCTAAAAGGTTATTTTGACAGACTGCCGATAGTTCCAGAGAGACCGGTCCAAATTGAGAGACACTCAATTTCCTGTGATGACGTCAAGACTGCGGAGATCAAGTTGGCCAACGGCCAGATTCTAGCAGACTTGAACCCCCAGCGAGCAAAGCTGACTACATTGATACAAGACAATGTTTCCATTTGTCGGGACCTTCCAACGGTTACCAATACCTTAAGCCAAGATGTGCGCTTGGAACCCAACGCTACACCACGTCGACAGCATGCCTATCGGAGAAAACCTGGAAAACGTGCGACGCTGAGAAAGAAGGAAACGAAGTCCCATTGGTCAGGTGAATGCGAGAAGTCATTCAACCGTCTCAAGCAGAGGCGCTACTCGTCTCCCGTGATGGCAGCACCAGACTACCGAGTGCCGTTCAAGCTAGCTGTGGGTGCCAGTGACGTGGGTGCTGGAGCTGTGCTGTTCCAAGAAGACGAAGACGGACTGAACCATGCTAATGAAAGCCTCCAACCAGAGAGTTTTGAGATGGAGTCTTCTTCTGCAAGAATACCCAATTACCATTGAACATATCAAGGGCACATCCAATGTAATCGCTGATGCCCTGTCCCGAAGTTGAACGTTATGATAATGTGTTGACATTCTTTATTTCTGTTTTGTTTATATATATTTCATTTGTATACCAGGGACTCAGAGACTCAGTGTGATTACTGGTAGTCACCTTATTATTAAATGTGTTATAAATGCCCGTATGCGTCGGTTAACGCACCATTTTTGTTTTAATGTAGTATATTTCCCTATTCCTAGAGTAGAGGAAATATCCTTTTTGAGGTGGGGTACATGCTCTTAAATTTGTTTCGCCTGTGGCGATTTTAATTGTGTTAGAGGGCCGTGTGCAGTTTCATTGCCCGTAGCCCAGGTGGGCAACTTGTTACGTAATACTTCGCGCGATCGGACATTCCAATATGCACTTAGTCCAGCTGTGGAGGCCATGTGGCGAGTAGTTACGTAATACCTCTGCGAGTGCGGTTTTTACAACCGTGATTTGGCGACATTGGCGTCAGTAAGTCTGACGATCAGAGAGAAATATACCGACGCTAGTAGAGGTGAAATATCAGATGATAGGGGGAGGTACCGCCTTGTACCCCCAGGCGAATTCTGATTTATAATAAATAGCTAGTTTTTAGAGATATCGAGGAGAACGGAAAAGGAAGCTTCCCGGGAACGTTAGTCCGTTTGGACTTTGGTAAATTATCATTTCTGCTCTGTGTATAACCTTGATGTGATTGATGTGACTTTAAATATTTTGATACTGTATTATACCAATATTCTTTAGACAGTGTCTTCGGTCATCTGACGAAGTAAATCGTAGACTTTTTGTTCTAACATTATATGAGTATTTGGTAATATAAAGCTTAGCCAGTCATCCTAGACGACCTAGGTAAACTGTAGGTTATTGTCTTTATTGTGATAGGTACCAGTATTAATTCTGTGTTACAAGGTTACTGAATGAGTAGTTAGGGTTAATTAAAAATTAACCCGTTAGGAATAGAGCTGTAATTCCTTTATTAATTAAGTTCCCCTGGAAGCGTTCCTAAATTATCACACGTTACTGAACGAGTAGTAAGGGTTAATTAAAAATTAACCAGTTAGGAATAGAGTGGTAATTCCTTTATTAATTAACTTCTCCTGGAAGCGTTTCTCAATTATCACACGTGTGGGTGTGGTGTAACGGTGAAGTGATTCGCATATTGTGTAACTAGACACCTAGAGATTAACTAATTAAGTGATCAGTTCTGGGTTGTTATTATTGCTGTTATTAATTAACTACTACGGCTGTACATTTGTCAGCGTAGATTAATACAGATTCCAAAGTGTATTGTGTTTTTGTTGTGTTTCTAGAGAACTAACGTGCTATAATAATATATACTTTATATAAGATCGTATCTCTGATCATACCTAGACGAGCCATACTAGGGTTTAACCGCCTGTTACAGAGAGATCTAATAGATATACAGTTAGGAGAGATATTTTGATAATCGTGTTTTATTCAGTTACGGGAATTATAGAATCCCCGTGACATATAGCTTTTATGTATATGCTAAATTTCATTACGTTGTAATGAGGTGAGACTTTAATAAACTATCTGTATGTTGGTCCTTACCTGACTGAGCATGTGTGTCTGCCAAGGGCACAGTCACCCTGTCCGTGTCAGGAGCGGTGCTTGTCGTGTAGGACTGATCACTCGTAGAGTCAGGAGATGTTCTGATTGGAATCGTACCTGACCAGGAAATCCAACTCGGATATGTTAAGTGCGTATATATACATATACATACACCCACCCACACACACACACACACACACACACACACATATATATATATATATTATCAAGGAACTGTGAATTAAAACAAACGTTAACTATGGTTGTAAACGCTTCCCAATCAATGTTACTAACATTCTGCCATGTCAATTACAGTGACGCGGAATAATGTTAATATCATAGCTGCGACCGCTGCAAACGTACAGCTACTATAGCAGTAAAAGTGACGTCACAAGACAGTGTGCCATAACAGTTTTGAATGCAGTTTTGAATGCATTATTATTACGCATTAATACAATACGCATCTAGTGTGTACCTGTTCCAACGCAATAATATCATGATGTATTATTATTATTATTATTATTACGACACCGCTAGAGCATATTGATTAAATGATAATGGGCTATTGGATGTAAAACAAATTGTAACTCAGAGAGAGGAAACCCGCTACATTGTCCATTAGTAGCAAGGGACCTTTTATATGCACTTTCCCACATACAAGAAAGCACGTGACACGACATTTGATCAGTTATGGTGCACTGGTTGGAACGAAGAGAAATCCATTCAGTTGAATGGATTCGCCGAGGTCGTTCGATCCTGCGACGAAAGCACCTCAGCAAGCACCTCAGGTGAGCACTCAACCGACTGAGCTAAATTCCTCCCTTATTTTTCCTGATTTACAGTATTCTACCTTCAGTGCAGGCAATCTTATAACTTGTTGCACATCCTGTAACACCGAATACCAAAGAGCCATTTCCAAGTCGTTCAGCCCACACACAGCCATTTTTACCCGTATCAGGTACACCGATAGTCCCATCACCTGTTTAAATATACAAATGCAAATAAATCTTGACTCTCCGTCGTATAATGTATATTATAATACATTTATATGTTCACCAATGCAAAATACTATGTTAATAAACATGTGGGGTTTTTTCGCAATCTTCAAGTATCGACAACGCTTGTTTTATAAGAGTAAATAGCTTACCCCCCCCCCCAAAAAACAAAAACAAAAAACAAACAAAAAAAAACAAACAACAAACAAACAACAAACAAAACAAACAACAACAACAACAACAACAAACCCCGACCAAAAAAAAATTAAAAAAATTAAACATAAATAATAAATAAAAAAATAACCCAGGAAAACTGGGGGGGGGGGGGGGGGGGAAGAGAAAAAGTAATAAACATTTATGGTAACTGCTGTAGACCTATTATAATAAACACAAAGGTACCTCACCTAGCAGAAATTTACTAGTGGTATGGAAATATGTTTCCCCAAGTGTTCAATATATACCGTGAACTGAGTGAGTCAGATTTACTATGTAGCCTTGATTATGGTAATGCCTGTTACCACAAGAAAGTTCACAACAGTGTTTTATTATCCCAGCGGTCGCTCATAACAGGGAAACTATTTTCCTCTTTTTTGTCAGTGAGAAATATTGTGCATTGGTGTAACGTACAATATTATTGGACGATCTGACCCTTACAACAAAATGTCGTCATGTAGTTTAAACGAGTTTGGGTTCACGACTCTGTTTTTAGTGTTAAATTTAAAACAAAATGTCAGAATAAAGAGAAGTTTTGTTTTTGAAAATTATATGTGAACGTGATTAAAGAAAGAAAAAGAAATGTTTTATTTAACGACGCACTCAACACATTTTAATTACTGTTATATGGCGTCAGACATATGGTTAAGGACCACACAGATATTGACAGAGGAAACCCGCTGTCGCCACTTTATGGGCTACTCTTTCCGATTAGCAGCAAGGGATCTTTTATATGCACCATCCCATAGACAGGATAACACATACCACGGCCTTTGATATACCAGCGTGGTGCACTGGCTGTGACGAGAAATAGCCCATTGGGCCCATCGACGATGTGATTAAAATACACATTTCTAGCACTACTCAAAACTGTGTGCCAAGTGGTTTACATAGTTTCTATACATGTACGTGCATGTGCGTCAAAAATAAAGGCGTTTAGAAAGACAAAAGAAATGGTTTATTTAACGGCGCACTCAACACATTTTATTTACGGTTATATGGCGTCAGACATATGGTTAAGGACCACACAGATTTTGAGAGGAAACTCGTTGTCGCCACTACATGGGCTACTCTTTCCGATTAGCAGCAAGGGATATTTTATTTACGTTTCCCACAAGCAGGATAGCACAAACCATGGCCTTTGTTTAACCAGTTATGGAACACTGGTCGATGCAAGTGGTTTACACCTACCCATTGAGACTTGCGGAGCACTCACTCAGGGTTTGGAGCCGGTATCTGTATTAAAAATCCCATGCCTCGACGGGGATCCGAACCCAGTACCAACTAGCCTGTAGACCGATGGCATAACCACGACGTCACCGAGGCCGGTAAAGGCGTTTAGAGAAAAAATAGCTCAGGTAATAAATAGAATAACAAATTCGGTACTGGTTATTATCAAATTTATGTCCCTTGTAAAATAATTTTCGTTTGTTACTCGCTATTAAAGCTCGTGACAACTAAAAATTATTTCCCTCGGGACATAAATTTGACAATAACTGGTATCTCTGTGTGCCTGTGAACTGTATGGTTACAGCGAATAAATTATTATAGTGGGAGGTCGGTGATGCTTGTTTATTGTTGTTGTTGTTGTTGTTTGTATTTTTGTGTGTGTGAATATAACAGTTACTGGTAATTATTCCCGACCGTTTACTTCGTGGTTATATAACAACCCAAAACACTCGTTGTACAGTCTAGTCAAGTGATAACAACAGCAACCCAAAACAACCTCTAAACCTACGTGCAATCCAGCCAATATATCGATAACGACTTAAACCAATCCAGTGTGATGTTGAAACGTGTATGCTGTCGTAGACAGCTTTTGAAACATCATTGCCGCTGAGGTTGATAAGAGGACAACTTTGATTGGCAGCAGTCCAGTTTAGTTTATTTGCATAAACCATGACACCATCTTCACAAGAATCATCGCCTGTACCTGAAAATATAGAGCCGGTTAGGTGAACTTTCGTTTGAACCGTGTGACACGAAAGGTAACAACGGATAGAAGTTTGATATTCTGAAACTAATTTTCACCGTTCATGTCTGTGTGGTTTCCACCTGTCGTTTATCAAGACACGTTTCATGGTGATATTGTGCACGACACCGCGTTTACAACATTAACATGACAAATGAAAGAAATATATGATTTATTTAACGACACACTCAACACATTTTATTTACGGTTATATGGCGTCAGACATATGGTTAAGGACCACACAGATTTTGAGAGGAAACCCGCTGTCGCCACTACATGGGCTACTCTTTCCGATTAGCAGCAAGGAATCTTTTATTTGCGCTTCCTACAGGCAGGATAGCACACACCATGGCCTTTGTTGAACCAGTTATGGATCACTGGTCGGTGCAAGTGGTTTACACCTACCCATTGAGCCTTGCGGAGCACTCACTCAGGGTTTAGAGTCGGTATCTGGATTAAAAATTCCATGCCTCGGCTGGGATCCGAACCCAGTACCTACCAGCCTGTAGACCGATAGCCTAACCACGACGCCATCGAGGCCGGTCATGACAAATGATTAAAGACAAACTCGCTGGTTCAATTAAACCAGATAATCTCGTACTGGTGTTCAGTTTTAATTTGTCTATTACATTAATAATGCATGTATATTAAAACCCGAAACAGTGTTAATATAATTTATCTTACACACCCCTTGATGAGAACATCATGCGTTATTTTGTTTATAACACATGGGTTGTTTACACACGTACGCGTGTTCAAAATTTCAAGACATACGACTGGCTGCTCCTAGGTGATGACCAGGTCACCAGTGCCATGCATCCAATGAAAAACAACACATTGGAAATAGATTACACTGTGACGTATAGTTAACCTGACAATCACGTGTCTGTGACGCGTAAGGTAGCTACAAGTGCAACGGCTGTAAGTAACCTTTAGTCGACAAGATGTTAAAATTTGCTTAAAACATGTTGTTTTGTTTAGGATATGTAAGAAATAGAATAATACATTCGTGTCCGTTAGATACCATTTATCTAACAACTTGTTGTTTAAAAACGTATTAAACGAGCGAAATAAATGGTATCTAACAGCCACTCATGTATATATTACAGGGATGTGATTTTTCAGCTTTTGATTAAATTTCAGCTTTTTTGTGGAACATAATTTTTACAAAGTTTGAATTTGATCTGCATGAAATGCTAAAAAATGACCTTTATATAGGTATGGTACAGAGGTTTGAACTTTTTAAAATCAGTTCAGCTTTTACTTTTAAATGTTAATATAATTTGTATTCTGAATAACTAAGATTTACTGATATGGTAATTTAAGAGTTCCTGTACATACATGTACTATGCAGATGGTCGCGGGCGGCAATGACCGCCTTCCAAGTTTTTAAAATTGTTAATATTTTAGGGGTTTTCGGGCAAAGCCAGTCAACAAATATATCGGATAACCCATAAAAAAACAACTTTCAAACACATTTTTACTTACGATGGGCTGGATAAATTATTCTAAGAGGTAAGGCAGGTTTGACAAGCCTACTTTATGTAAACGGTGATGTTGATTCCAAAAATAGTAGTTTTATTGACCCCACTTAAGACAACATTGCCAAAATATAAGATGTGTTATATCATTGGTGATGGTGTTACCATATGGTATCTTATAAGCCTCTGGTTATTTTATAGTACTATTCTGTGGTCTATATCTCTACAAAGAATAACAATATCATCAATGTGGCCAATTTTGGGCCATATATGGTTATTTGCCATAGGAATACTAATTATATTGTACTCGATATGAATAGTATGTAAAAAGTCACTACAAATCTCATTTATAAAGCCAAATATAAATGAAAATTACAATCTGACATTTTATTACTATCAGTGTTACATTTTAACCAACATACTGTGCATATATTATTCACGTACCAAATCCTATATTTAAAAGTAAAACGTTTTAAAACAACTACTTTTAATTGTACATTACCCATGACTACAAAGGTATTATTGTTTAAAACTGCATCTGTGTCCATGAAAGATACTATCAAATCATAACATGACCACACCCAAATAGGCATACTGTTGACTCCGCAACTTACAATATCAAAATAACAAACTTTTAATATATTCAAGTTTACTTAATTATGAATTGCATCAATGCACGAATATGCGATTCAGCTGTACACGTTTCCTAAAATGTAATATTATTGCATTACTACATTCATAATTATGTTGAACTAATCCAGGCCTTAAAACTTTATGTCTCCTGAAACTAGAGGCTGCCATGAGTTGGCACATTAATATTTTTCAACCACCATTTAGCCTAATACAGACGAATCTATCTTGGGACAACATTAATAGCCTGTTCAGTTTATTATTTGTGCAAAAAGCTAACCAAAGAAAAAACCCAGCCAACAGAAATTAAACAGTCTAACATTTTGCCAAGTTTTTGCAGAGTTAAAGAATCTCTCAAATAATGTATTAAAATGTCTGTCCCACAGAAATGAAGCGTTTTCAGCATTTGTTATACCACACAGTGACACAGATGCATTGCTTAGACTTCTACGAGCATCTCATATGGGAACTGCACTTAGTGCAATTAAGTTAGTGATAGTAGATGGTTGTGGAAATTTAATAATTCACTGTTAACTTGTCAAGAATATGTTAAAATAATAAACGTAACCATTTGGAAAATAAAATACCAGTATGTTGTACCAGTATATAATTTAGACAATCTAGAATTAATTACGGATGATAAAATCCAATTTTTAATAAACGATCAATTATTTTTGGAAACATTATTAACAGAAATTATGAGAAAAACAATTTCGTATTCGGCTTTCAAAAAGAAACTAAAAATTGATTTAGAAGAAAAGCTTTGTGATGAAATTAAAATGCTAGAGTAAAATGAACACAAAGCTGATATTAAACATATTGAAAATAAGAAAGGAGAATTAATAGGATTAAGAAAAGACAAGCTACAGGGTCATAATATTCGCTCACGAGCTAAATGGATAGAAGAAGGTGAAAAACGTACGAAGTATTTCTGCAATATGGAATCAAGAAATTATTTTAGTACGCTAATCTCAAGAATACAATTAGAAAACGGTACTGAAATTAAAGATCAGGATGAAATTCTAAAAGAAACGAAACATTTTTACCAAAACCTCTTTTCTGCACCATTGGAGCAAAGCGATGATGATACAATTGAAAAATATGTCTAATTTCGAATTTAATAAATTAACTGAAGACGAAGCAAATAGATTAGAAGGAGAAGTATCATATTCAGAAATATTATCACATCTTAAAACCATATAAAATGATAAACGCCCAGGCTCTGATGGCTTTTCTGCCGGATTCTTTAAATTCTGTTGGACCGATTGTTGACATTTTATAACCCGGGCTATCAACTTTTATTATTATGGAAATGTCAAATGTATAATTACATGTATTCCAAAGGAAAATAAACCAAAAGATTTTTTTTTTTTTTTAAATTGCAGACCTTTAACACTGTAAAACTGCATTTACAAAATGGCATCAGGTTGCATAGCTAACAAAATAAAACAAATTCTCAATAAAATAATAGACAAAGATCAAACCAGTTTCATAAAAGGGAGGTATATAGGGGAAAATATAAGATTAATATATCATGTTATGCAATATACCGAACTGCATAATATTCCTGGACTACTACTTCTATTAGACTTTGAGAAAGCATTTGATTCGCTATGATGGTCATTCATAGATAAGACACTTGATATTTTCAATTTTAAATTGTCCATAAAAAACTGGATCAAAACATTTTATAACAATTCTGTTTCGAGTGTAATACAAAATGGATTTCTGTCTGAACCAATTAAGCTAGAAAGGAGATGCAGGCAGGGTGACCCACTGTCTCCATACATCTTTATTATATGTGCTGAAATAGTTGCTATTATTATTAGAAATAATGCAACTATTAAAGGTGTAAAGATAAATTGTGAAGAATATTTAATATCACAATAACGGACGATACAAGTTTCATTCTATATGGATCCCCCGAGTCTCTGTACAGTACATTCACGGATTTAAATTATTATGAACAAATTTCAGGTCTAAAAATAAAGTTTTCTAAAGACGTTTACCACCATACTAGATGGAACTTAGATTGGAGCGCAATACAATTCAGTTTACTTGGTATACAATTCACAGTTAATTTAAGAAATATTATTGAACTTTTTTTCATTTTTTTAAATATTTACTACCCCAGATCGCAATAGCAGTGTCAGGGTTGGGGCTCTGATCCACTGCTGTATATATGTTACAGGAAATATGTATTATCAGGAAATATGTATAATTCCTGAAAATTTCAGGAAATATGTGTAATTCCTGAAATTTCCAGTAATTATACATATTTCCTGAAATCGTTCTGATGAGAAAACCAATAGTATTTAAAGAGCAGTATTTGATGTAAAGTAGCAATTTGTTAAAGAAAGAAAAGAAAATACTTCTTCATCTTGTGGGAGATTGATTGTTAAACATTATCATGCTCCCATACCACTAAGGTTTCGAGCATGTCCCCCCCCCCCCCCCCCCCCCCCGGGCTCGATCTCTGGATGCCAGTTACCAGGTCCGGGGCAGAACTATTTGGGTCAATTTTGATTGTTACTATGAATGGGGAAGGGGAATTTTATAATTATTAATTACTTCAATTTTGTTACGTCATTTCTAAAATAATAAAAATTTAATTCCTTACATATATCTTATTAATTTAGACGTATTTTAGACGGGTGTTCTAAAATAAAATAACCTAATTTAATAAATTAGCCCATAACCTCACTGAGGTATTGTCTAGGAGGTTGGGTCCACGCCACAGGAAGTTTAACAAAATTTATTTATTAAATGTTACTTATTTTATAGAAAAATACCATTATTATTTTATTTATTATAAAAAGTATAGGAGTACATCCGTCCTATTGGGAACTTCAGTGTGGCCATACCCGAGGGGAGGGCTGAGGGGGCCAGAGGGGGGGGGGGAGGCCATCCCCCGGCAAACCCTAACTCACCCTACGGCCTAAACCGCCTACGCCCTATGGCCTACCTACTCCCGGCGGTCTGCCCCCCACCCCACCCCACCCCCCCCCCTCCCCCCACCCCAACAGGCACAGCCCAACCGTTGTGCCCTCCATTTCCGATGCACCTCCTATTATATGGGAGAGAGTCTGTAGTAGAGAGACTCTCTTAGTAATAAGTACAGAGGCCTCTAGTAGAGAGGCTCTCTGGCTTGCTGAAAAGTTTTATTAGTTCATTTGGACTGAGAGGAAAAGTGTGTTGCGTCTGGTAAGTTTGGCGGAGTGAAACGAGCTCTGAAGATCCAGAAGTCCCAAGGCACCTCTCTGTGAACCAAGAGAAACAAAACGTTAAGTCATTCAGCAGACACTGGCACCCTTTAATATATAAAACTAGTGAATGCCAACAGGGTACAAACCAGGTTGCATCCACTAGCACAGGAGCAGCTACCCGCCCTGTCGAATTAAAATTTCTTTTTATTTAAATATTAAAACATGAATAAAACATACATAAACAAATTAAAAAAGAGCACGCTGTAAACCTATTAAATTAAAAAAAAAGCATAACACCAAAATAAGAATTAAAACGTTTTGTACATTATAGTGCGGCCGGCGAGTAAGGGGCTGTTATTGCCAGATAACAGTCCCCACCAACCTGAAGCATAAAATCATTTATTCCTCTTTCATCCAACATCCAAACACCACAAACACCACACATTACATATAAAAATGTATTCATTTATTTACAATTATTTAAAATATTTTTAAAATAGTTAAAAATAAAGGTTCATCTCTCAATGTCTAATAGTCTGCCAGGCGCGAAAATCGAAAGAGGAATGAGACCGGGCCAAAGGGGTGCAGGCACAACCTTCCAACTCCCTAGGGAGCCGAGGAGTAGCTATAGACTACTTACCGCCCCAACCAGCGGCCAACCACAGCCTTATATAGCTAACTCCCCGGGGTAGAAGCCACTCTTACATTATCTAACAATGTTTTAGCAGTGGCACTCCCGGGGAGTTTATCATAGTCTTATTAAATTAATTAAATATTAATTTTAGTTTGATAAACAAAGGCCACCAACAACCTGTCTATTGCTAATTTATGTTCAATTTTAGGATTCAAAATATTAAAAGTATTAAATTTAATATTATTTTTATTAAAGAATTTAACCAGTTTCAGTCTATTTTTATTATATTTAGTACATTCAACCAAAAAGTGTTCAACATTTTCGATTTTATGACAAGTTGAACAATTGGGTGTATTAATCTTTCTAATTTTAAATCTAACATCATTTAATCCCGAAGATACACCCATTCTTAATCTTGCAATAATTTTAGTGGCTTTAACATTAAAAGAAACTGGTCCAAGGTTGGTAACCTTTGGTTTAATATAAGCATGCCACACTCTGGTCCTGTGGTTCCATTCCTCTTGCCACAGACGACCAAAGTGTGGTTCAGCTATAGAATTTATCTCACTACAATTCTAATTAATGGAGACACCGACAGCATTATCTAACAAGCTATTTTTAGCATTGACGTCCGCCAATTCATTGCCTGGAATTCCAATATGTGCCGGGACCCACTCTAAGACCAGATCAATTCCTTTGGTTACAATCTTATTATAAATTTGTTTAATATTTTGGATAATTTCTGGTCTAACACTATGGGCTCCATCGACTGCTTGTAGGGCACTAAGGCTATCAGAGAAGAGAACATATCTATTGGGGCCATTAATTTTATAATACCTATCAATCCACTTCAGGGAGTAAAGTATGGCCATTAATTCTGTAGTATAAACCGAAACATTATCTGATAGCCTAGCCCTAATAGCTATCGGTTTTTTATTTATTTCAAAAAATTTGATAATAAAAGCCATACCTGTTTTCCCAGTGGCTGGGTCTTTCGATCCATCTGTGTACACTTGTACCACATCTAGATAGAATTGTCCAACCACTGCATAAAATATAATCTTTTTAAAATTCGGGTTTTCAGTTTTAATAATCTCTCTCCTGATGTGGTACTGTACTCTTGGATTGACGGTCTGCCACATCAGGTCACTATCGACCTTAAATCTAACAAGTGGCAGGCCGACAATTCCACAGACATTTGCATAATGATTAAGTTGAGATACAATAGATATGTCTCTATCTCTGTTTATATTTATTTTAATTGGTTTAAGGTTATTAACTGGAGAATCAGGCACAAAACTCCTAATTTTATTTATATAGTTGAGTCCCTGTCTGATTCTCCTAAGGGCCAAAGGCATGATTCCCAGTTCAGCCAAGACACTGTCATATGGAGTACAGATAGTGCCCCCAACAATAATCTTGAGGGCTCTGCCATATACTCCATCGAGTTTTCTAAGCTGAGTCTGGGAGGCACAGCCAAAGGCTTGGGCACCGTACTGTAGCCTGGACACAATAAATGCTTCAAAGACCATGAGCAATGTTTTCCTATCAGCTCCCCATGGTGTGCCCGATAATACTTTCAACAAATTAATATACAGTGAACAATTACCGGTCACCTCAGTAATGTGTTCTCCAAAACTAAGATTATGGTCAGAGATCACCCCCAGAAATTTGACCGATTGCACCTGATTAATAATAATTTCATTTAGTTTTAATTGTAAATTACAGACGGCTTTAAAATCTCTTTTTTTATGAAAGATAATACTTTTAGTCTTAGCTTTGGAGATGGTAACCCCCCAGGCTCTAGACCAAAGAGCCAAATTATTTACATCTATCTGGAGATCTTTTTGAAGGTCCTCATAATTGTTGGCCACTCTCCAGAAAGCTGTATCGTCTGCAAATAGACCGATACTTAGTTTAGTCTTTATACTTTTATTAGTAGTGATAAGCGCCTCAGCCAAATCATTTATAAAAATTGCAAAAAGAGTAGGTGCTATCACAGAGCCTTGTTTATACCATTTTCCAAAGTACAAATGGGGGAAAAACTACCATTAACATTTACAGCAAATGTTCTATTTTCCAAAACATTAGATATAAACGAGAACATTGCTCCTTTTATCCCCATTTGATATGTTTTAATTAACAATCCGCGCCGCCAGACCATATCGTACGCCTTTTCTATGTCCACAAAAACTCCTCCAACCTTGAGTCTATTCCGTAAAGCATCTTTAGCCTCGGTTTGAAGACGTACAAGGTGGTCTGTAGTTGAGTGATGTTTCCTAAAACCACTCTGGAAAATAGACAACAAGTTATTTACCTCCAGATAGTGGATAAGGCGATTGTTAACCATGCACTCCATGGTCTTGCAGACGCTCGATGTTAAGGATATTGGTCTATAATTTGTAGGGAGGGAGAGATCTTTACCCACTTTTGGAAGGGCAAACACTTCAGCGTGTTTCCACTTCAGGGGAAGATATCCCTCCCTCCATATCAAATTAAACAATTCCAGAAAAAGTTCCAGTGTCTTTATAGGCATATTTTTGAAAAAATTATAGCTAAAGTTATCAGGGCCAGGAGCTGTGGCTTTACGGGCCTCAAAAGCACTGGTCATTTCCTGTAATATAAAGGGTGCATTATAAGGAAGGTCATCTCTCTGGGAGTAGGGTTCTTGAGGGATTGGACTACTTTTTTCTATTTTAATTGAGTTGAAATTCATTAGAATAATTTTTAGTAGCGGAATTATTTCTAAAAGTAGCTCCTAATGTATTTGCTTTATCCTGATTTGTAATACAGGGTTTATTATTTTTAAGTATATTTTTAGTATTTGACGATTTCCCTTTCACCCTTTTGATCTTCGACCATACCTCACTAACCTTTGAGTTCTTGTTCAGAGACCCACAGAACTGAGTCCATGAGGTCTGTTTAGCTTTGCTAATACTGTGTTTAAGTTTAAATTTACTGTCTTTAAAAATTTTAATATTATCCTCAGTATTAGCCTTTTGTAAAAAAATTCGGCATTTATTTCTTATTTTTTTAAGTTTGTCTAGTTCTTTAGTCCACCAAGGGACAAATTTACAATTCTGTTTACTAACATAATACGGAATTGTTTGTTGAGCAATATTAATAATAGCTAAACTTAGATTATCATTAAATTTATTAACACTTTTATCTCTTATACGCTCATGGTCTAATTCAGCACAGAGTTGTCCAAACTTGGACCAATCAGCTTTATTAAAATCCCAATTATTTTTAAATATGTTTTTATTTATCAAAAGATCTGAAGTGTTATAAGTGGTTTTAATTGGCATATGGTCGCTACCCAGGTCATCAAGTACCTCCCATCCGCAACCAGCCGCCATATTTTTGGAGACTAGAGTGATATCTAAGCATGACCAAGTGTGGTAGACTTCGGATAAAAACGTACTACTACCATCATTTAAACAGACTAAATTTAGCTTTTCCATAAAATTATCAATAGTACGACCTTATGGATTAGTGATTTTAGACCCCCACAATTTATTTTTACAATTAAAATCTCTTACTATTATAATATTTTTAGTATAATTACCAATAGGTGTCAAAAAACTTTTTAAAATTAAATTTTCCCCCGAATTAGTAGGATGTACATAATAATTAAAAATATTTATATCCCCATTTTTAGTGTGTAGTGCCACCCCCACCGTTTCAATGCCCGGATAATCACTATTTGTTACAATTTGCGAGTGGGGAATACCATTTTTGACAAAGGTAGCCACCCCACCTCTAGTCATATTGTCATTCATAAAAAAGAGTCCAGTAAATCCCGGAATTTTATATTCACTAAACAATTTTGTCCTTTTAATTTTATCACTAACATTTACAATCCAGGACTCTTGAATGGCAATAATATCAATATCTTTATTAGTTTCCAAAAGAATTTTTAATTCAGGTCCATGAGTACGAAGGCCCCTAGCATTCCACTGTAAAATGGTAAGGCCCTTATATACCTTTTTACTGTTACCCTTTCTACTATTATCATTAATAATATTAACATTTACTTTAGTAGGATCCAAAACTTTAACAAACCTATCTATAATGGGGGACGGGACAGTACTAGCTAGAAGAACCAATTGTAGAGTTAGTCCACACTAGTATTTGTCCGCGCTTCCAAAATAACAAGGTCCCTGGCCTTATACCATGCGACACTTCGTGTCTCAATGGCATTCGGGTTTAAAGCAATGGCCAGGTGATCATTAAGTAGCCCACACGCATCTCTGGACGCCTCAATAATGTTGTCTAAATAAAATTTAGAATTCGGGGCTTTTGGAATGTCTCGTGTCAAAAGTATGCCTGAAATAATCCGTAAAACATTTTTATTTGCCCCTTTGGTCGCGCCGGCATAAGAAAAATGTTTACCAGACTGAGTACGGCTAATTGTATCATCGGACTCAGTCTTTTTAATCTACCCTGCGCCAGTTGTAGAAGCGTGGCGGTATGAAGTACCGGTTTTACTACCCCCGGGCCGACCCGCAGTAACACCACCCCCTCCGGCCACCAGACGTAACGCCCTCTGGTAGTCCGGGCACTCCTTTGAATGAGTACAGTGGTCCCCACGGCAGTTCGCGCAGGAGACTGGTCTAGTGCACGGACTGTCCGGGGTCCTTCTGGGGTGGGGAGCCCCACACCTAAAACAGATGGGGTACTCCCGGGTCGACCTACATTTACGTTGGGTATGGCCCCACCTCTGGCATCTGGCGCATTTGACTGGTTTACCCTGGTATGTATGCAGAACATGTTCCACCCCCTTAACCTTTATCGTCCGCACCCCCGGGGGACGGGCCAGGAGGGGGGGGGGGGGTATCGGCTATATTAGAGTCTGGAGAATTACCGTACCGGCGCTTCCGTTTATTGTAAGCCACTTGGGTGAATCCGTCTCCGGGGGGGTCCCGGGATTGGATTTCGGCGAGACAGTCCTCCCAAAAAGCATAACCCAAGGTTGTGGGTTCCGGGGTGCCCCCGGTCGCTCCCGGAGCACCAACAACTAAAGTGTTGCCCTCCGAGCCCTTCCCGGGAATCCCCAAGGCGTGCTTCGGTACTGACTGCTCACCATTCACCGCAGGCTCATTGTTAGATGGCCTACGTGCGAGTTTGGCGTTTCGCTCCAAAAAGGAATCGAAATCGCCTTCTTCGCCGTAAGCGCGGACGCAATCGTAGCCCTTCACTATCGGTGTCTCGGCTATCTCAACTCCCACCTCGATGCCTTTTACACTGTCAACAATGGCAGTGGCCTCGAGGCGTGGGCTGAGTAATTTATTAATTTTCCTGTGGATGGACCCCGCCAAAGCCAAGCTCTGGCTAGGGCCAGGTCCAAAGGTCTCCATATAGCTGTCACTAGACAATTTGTTTGAAAGGCTGTCACTTGTGGGAGAAGGCTTCTTAATTACTTCAAACATACCTAATGATTAGCAGTGGCTAGTTAATTACTTCAAACATACCTAAGGATTAGCAGCGACAAATCCTGACATGGTTTTCTCATTAATGTTGTGCAAAAGAGATTAGTAATCAAAACACTCGAGTTTGACCCGTATCAATGTGTATAAATGTCCTTGATGTAAAGTAATAAGTGGTTATAAAAACAAAAGGGGATACTTCTTCATCTTATGTGAGAAGGCTTGTTAATTACTTCAAACATACCTACAGATTAGCTATCACAATTCCTGAGATAGCTTCCATATAAATGCTGCGCAAAAAGAGATTAGTAATCAAAACACTTGAGTTTTACTGGTATAAATGTCCATCAATTTCCAGTCCATTAACGACCTTGCGGGGGTGGGGGGAGACTCCGATATGGTTGTAGATGTATCTAATGAACAAGGTATAGAAAGTGTGCCGGGAGCGGTTACAGGGGGAACCAACCCGGACCACCCAAATACTTCAAACCCCTTGGGCAAACTTAAATCTAAGTTTTGGGCCGATCCGCGTGCTAGGTCCGACCCACGTAATGGCCGCACCCCCGGGAAACACCCAACGTTGATTGGGAGTTCTTTGGGGTTCTCCTTGGACTCGGACGAAGATGGTTTCCCCAAGTATAATTTAAAATCAGGTGAAAAGAGCTACTTGAAAAATCAAGTTAGGGAACCACTTCAGCATACCAAAAAACATAGGAAAGGAGTCAGGTTACCATCTACCAATGCCCACCCTAATCCAGGAAAATTAAACCAAAAAGAAAAAATTAGGGCAGAAGAGTACCCACTTCTTAAAAATCAAACTTCCGAGATTATTTCTCAAACCCAGATCACAATTAATGGAGGTAAAATCGAGGAGGCAACTGACCAAAAAACCAATAGCTCATTCTACACGGCAGTTCCAATCGGTAAGAAAAAAGTTAAAACCCAGCCAGGGCCCAACAAATGTCAGTACCGACCAAAATAACACTAACCAGTTTACTGAAGTTAACTCTACTAAAAGTGTAAAGCCAGTTAACCCCTACAGATTTATTGTTAAAACTAAAAATGTGGGATGCACCGGTACTGAGTTGTTAACCAAACTGAGGATTGAAAACCCCCCTCTCAACATTAAAAATGTAGTGATTTGGAACAACCAGTACATGGACATCCTTCTACATGAAATTTCAAATGAGGAAACCATCTGCTTCAACGGGGACATCTTTGAGCTCTTTCCATATGTTATTAAACCTATTAAGTGCTCTAAGTGCCAACGTTGGGGCCACACTGCTCGGGGGTGTAGGGCAAATCGTACCTCCCCCACATGTTGTCGATGTGGTAAAAACATCCTAAAAGACTGGGTCTACATCAATGCCGGGAGGAAATCTCTTGTGCCAACTGTCGCGGCCCTCATTATACCCATGATAAGGGCTGCCCAGAATACAAGAGAGCACTTCTAGCACTATCCAAAAAAAATCAGAAACCTGATAATTCAAAAACAATTCCCAATCCAACCAAAACATTTAGTTATAAACCAATTGTTTCGGGGACTGGGGGGCTCTACTCCAACATAGTCAAGAACAATACCGGAGAGGTGACCCCCAGTCTCCCTACTGTAATTAACCCCAGTCTTCCTATAACCCCTCTTGATCTTGTCAGGCTCCTCAGTGGTCTTTACATTAATGGGGGCTTTGAGGGGGAAACTATAGACTCTCCTACACGCCCCCAGGTTGATAGGGCCACTGTACGGGCCTGTCACATTCTAAAAACTACTCTTGGAATCCATATTAATCAACCAGATATAATAAATCGAACGTGTCTGTGGTATGGAGTGCCATGTGCTGGTGACTCTGTATGGGAAAATTCTAATTCTACCGAGGCTGTAATATATAATAATAATAAAGTTATAATAGATTAATTATTAGTGGACAATGTAATAGAATTGTTCCTAACTATATTATGGGAGACAACTATAATATGATTAATAAGAATATTAAAAATGGTAATAAACCTTGTTTAAACATAATAGCTGATAATGGCCTATCTATTCTACAATGGAATGCTAAAGGCCTTAAATCTCAAAATCATGGAGATGAACTTAAATTATTTATGTCTACTAATCCAAACATAGATGTTATCTGTGTACAGGAGACATGGATTAATGAGAAACAATTAAATAAAGCTATGTACCCATATAGTATTGTGGGATTTACCGCCCTCTTTACGAATACTAATATAACCACTAGAGGTGGACTAGCCTTTTTTGTTAAAAATAATATAGCTTATACTAAACTGCCTAAAATAGATTTATATGATAATATAGAGGTAAGTGGAATTACTATTCATGGTAACAAAGATCAAATTGATCCATATAATATATATATATTCACCCTGGAGGTAATCAAAGAGACATAACCGATACTCATTATAATAAGTTAATTAATAATGATCATAAAAGGATAATAGTAGGAGATTTTAATAGTAGAAACATTCTCTGGGGTTCTACTACAACATGTAAACAAGGAAAAATGATAGAACAATTCCTTGATAATCATAACATGGCCTGTCTTAATGATGGGTCCATAACCCATATATCTGATCATAATGCAGCCTGTACATGCATTGATTTAACATTGGTTTCTTCCTCAATAGCCTCCATCTGTGAATGGGAAGTTCTTAATCATCTTGGAAGTGACCATTTGCCTATCTTAACTACATATAAAATGAATAAAGATTGGAGGGAAATACCTAAACATAATAAAAAATGGAATTTTGATAAAGCTGATTGGAAATTATTTTATAATTTATGTAAAGAAATTAAAATTAAAGAGGTTAAATCTAATAATTTAGATAAATATAATGATGATTTAATAAATAAAATAATTGTTATAGCTGAAAAATCAATTCCAATTTCTTCACTAGGAACTAGGAAACACTCCGTCCCATGGTGGAACAATAATATAGGAGAGTTAATTAAAATAAGGAATAAAAATAGAGCCAAAATGAAAAAAATAAAACTACTGATACTATTTTGAATTATAAACATAGTAAATATTTGGTAACACAAGCTGTTCTGACAGCTAAAAAAGAATCTTGGGAAAAATTCTGTTCTAGTATATCCCAAGAAACTAATAGTAAAGAAGTTTGGTCTAAAATTAAACGAATACAAGGTAAAAAATATAATAATCAAATACCGCTAGCTAATAATAAAGATTTTATAACTAACCAACAAAAAGCAAATATATTTGCTAAAACATTTAGTAATAACTCAAGTGATAAAAAAATTTCTAAGAAATTTCAAAAGAGTAGACTAGATAAAGAAAATAAAAAAATACCTTTAGACGCTAAATATAATACAGATAAACTAGACATTAACGATAAATTTAATAAACAAGAATTTATTGAAGGCTTTATCCATAAAAAAGGTACAGCCACTGGACCAGACAATTTTAGCTATGTATTCTTTAAACATATGCCGGATGAAACATTAGATATATTCTTAGATCTTTTTAATGTAATCTGGAGTCAAGGATATATACCTATCAAATGGAAGGTAGCCACGGTCTTTAGTTTACATAAAAAGGGTAAAGATGCTAGTAAACTTGTTAACTATAGGCCTATATCTCTGACCTCTAATGTCTGTAAAACCATGGAGGCTATGGTCAACAATAGACTGACTCTATATTTAGAAGAAAAAAAAAATAATTACTAAATTTCAAAGTGGGTTTCGTAAAAACCACTCTACTATAGACCATTTAGTAAGACTTCAATCTGAAATTAATAGAGCTTTTTCAAAAAGTCATAAGGTAGCAGCAGTTTTTGTTGACATTGAAAAGGCCTATGATATGGTTTGGCGCCATGGGTTGCTTGAAAAGGTACACAAAATGGGTATTAAAGGTAATTTATTTAATTTTATCGAGAAATTTATTTCTAATAGATCATTTAAAGTTAATGTAAATGGTTATTTTTCTGCTACAACAATATTGGAAAATGGGATTCCACAGGGGTCAGTCATTGCTCCAACACTATTCAGTATTTTTATTAATGATTTGGCAGAAACAATGACTGACAATATAAAATATAAAAGTGCAAAATTTAGTACCGGGCTATTCGCAGATGACACTGCTTTTTGGCGAACGGGTATGGATTTTAATATTTTTAAAAAAGCAATCCAAACTGACATTGTTAAATTAGTCAAATGGTCCGAAACCTGTGGAGTCAAACGTTCTGATTCTAAAACGGTGTGTATCTTTTTCAAGCACAAAACTAGAGGCGGGAGCTATAGGCTTAATTTAACCCTCAATAACAAAGATTTAATACAGGTTAATAACGTTAAGTTTCTGGGAGATCTATTTGACCAGGCTCTTACTTTTAAACAACACATTAATGAAATAGTAGCTCATAGTGGGAATTACATTAATATTCTTAGAATCCTCTCTGGAACTACCTGGGGAGGAGATAGAAAAACACTAATTATGCTTTATAATGCATTTATAGTATCTAAGTTACAATATGGAGCACAGGCCTTCTGCTGTGCTGATCCTAATATACTAAATGCCTTGGATGTGGTTCAAAACAAGGCGTTGAGAATCATCTCCAAGGCATTTATAACTACCCCCAATGCTAAAATACAAGCAGAACTTGGTATACCTCCCCTAACCCAAATTAGGAATAAGCTATGTCTCAAATATTGGATGAAATAAAAAAATATAACGCCAGATAAACCGGTGAACCAAATACAGACACATCCAGAGTATAAAATTGGATTGGGGTTTAAATCAACAGAGGGAGTGAGTGACTCGTTCGGTATATTTATGCATAAATTATGTAAATCTCTTAAGATAAATAATCTTATAATAAGTAATGATAGTTATAAAAAAAATTCTCCATGGCTCCAACGTAGGCCTCCAATCCCGCTTCTTATTAGGGATAAAATACTAAATAATAATTATGAACCCTTTAAAAATATTATATTTAGAGCAAATGCAGAAGATTTATATTCTGATTGTGTTCATATATATACTGATGGATCCAAGGACCCTATTTCTGGAAGAACAGCCATGGCGTTCTACGTACAGCCTGACCCCCCCCCCCCCAAACGTTTTGTGGGTAGAGCTAGGCTACCCGACCACGTGTCGGTTTACACTGCTGAGCTCATGGCTATCTTCCATGCGTTTTTATGGATTAATTCTAATTATAAAACAATTGATAAAAATAAATATATTATTTTTTCTGACAGTCTTAGCTCCCTTCTGGCTTTGAGGGGGGCGGACTCAGTCAGAAAGGATTTAATACATAAAATATATGCCATAAATGATCTCCTAGTGGGCAAACGTATCATAACTAAATTGGAATGGGTCCCAGCCCACGTGGGGATTATTGGAAACGAGCACGCGGATATTAATGCAAAAAAATCATTAAATGACCCTAATGTTGGCTGTAGGCTTGGTTACAATTTTTCCGACATCATGTCTATGGCCAACATTGAAATACTTAAACTTTGGCAGTTAGAATGGACTAATAATAACAATATTTGGCATTTAAATCTTAAAAATAAAGTTAATACAGTTGGTCCTACCTCCCTATATATATTTACAACTAAAATAATAACTAGATTAAGACTTGGAGTAGTAGCAGGCCTTAATGATACTAAATTTAAAATAAAACAGGTTAAATCTTCTAACTGTGTTCAATGTAAAGTAGTGGAAAATGTTGAGCACTACTTATTTCACTGTACTAAATATATTAATAGTAGAAATATTTTTAAGAATAAAATGATAGAAATGGGTCTGGCCTTCAATTCACGTAATATGTTAAATCCTGATAAATACAATAGTAAGAAAGTTTTTTCTTTACTTAGGGAATATGTTATTAAAACAGATATACTTATTTAATTTAACTTTCAGCATGGTGGATAATGGAAAGGTCGAATGCCGGATTGGACCGACACACCGGGCCTAGCTTCTGGCAGGGCGGTCCCGGAGGTTAGACGGGACTTCTAATTCAAACCTTTAATTATTTTTCTCATGATTTATAAAGTTGTTGTATTTTTTCCTCTTTTAGGAGGACGGTACTAATCTTTTGTTTTCCTTTTCCTTTTCTTTATAGATCTATTGGAAACATGGTAATTTTTATTATATTCGCATGAATTGCTGTTCTATTATACTATGTAAAGGGACCTTGAAAGTGGGTCTAGCATAGTGCTTGGCTCATTTTCTTTTAATTTTGTTAGTTTCTCTTTTAGAATTATATATACCACTGACTTCTGGCAGAGTCTGGTGACAATTCTTTTATATTTTATGTCTTTTATAATTTTATTTTTAGTATTAATATAGGCCTGTGAGACAGTGCCTATATATCTTTTACATTTATGCTTGATATGAATGGCTTGCCTTCTTCGACTGCTCACTGGTATGTGATTTGATCCCTGGCAGGATCTGTCCCAGCTCGGTCTGATGTTGGATGTCTAACCCATTTTATTTTTTAACTTTTTGTATTAAATGCATGTTTTTTTTATTACAGACAAGTTTAATTTTTACCTAGATGTTTTTAAGCTTAATAAATTTGGTATTACTTATTTTAATTAAATGTATAACATGTTTTTATTTTTAACAATTAAAGTGATCATAGGGTCAGATCGCTCCCTTGTGTGTTTGCGGTACTATATAGTACCGTGTGCACGCAAGGTATTTGTACATTAATGGCTTGTCTGGGCCATCCGTATAAGTGACACATTGGTACCATATATGTACTTGTGACGGATGGAGGAGGACCTTGAGGATCACCTATCCAAAACGCCAATCAATATACGTTTCACTTCACCACTCGAGCTCGGCGGCTGAAAAACTAAAAACTATATTTGGATCATCTCCTATGATCCTAATTGAACCACCACCTTGTGGTTAATATATTGCCATCACCTTATGGCACTCTAATATATGGTTCTATAACCAAAACACACCTAGGTGTGTACTTGAGCCCTCAAAAGGTCACCCCAACAATACCCTTCACCACTGGCCGGAATGGCCTCCCGCGACTTGAGGGGGGGGGGGGGGGGGGGGGGGGGGGGGGGGGGACGGGTATGCCAGAAATAGGGCGGTAGGGCGTTGGCGATTGGGTGTTAGGGTTAGGGCTAGGTGTGTCTGGCCTCCCCTGCCCGCCCGCCACGCTAAATATATTTTGTAACTGATAATACCACCCACCTATTGATTTTGGCCGACACATCCAAATTATTTTTAAAGTCCCCTATTTAGTGTAAGATTTTAAATTAGTCCCTTATTACAACCCTTCTGCCCCTGGTCGAATCGCTGGCCCTGCCAGAGGTGAGACCATGGGCAGACATGCCTGAACCCTAGTGAATATAGGCATGTTAAAAACAGTGTCATAGTCATAGTCCATTATACACTTGCAACCCGCCCCGGAGGTGGTCACTGGCGAAGTCAGAGGCTAGATCCGGGGCGGGCGTGCCTGAACCCTTGTGGATAGGGGCACGTAAATATAGTTGCCCATTGCCCATACACTTGCAATTATGGAGCACCAGGATACGTTTCGAGAAAGCCTTTTCAAGACATATGAAGACAACAAGAGAGTTCTGATCCCTAAAGACGAGTATGGCAAAATTATCAGTTAACTGCTGCAAGCTGCTAGTGTCTCCAAGAAGACTTCGCACCAATACTACCTTCTTAAGAAGTATGAAGTTCTTCAGTGTGGTGACAGTGAAAGGCTGATAAGACGACGTGAGCACGCAGATGAAGCTCTTCTGTACTTTGTGTCAATTGAAGGGACGTTTGATGTGGTTAAACGTGCCCACATTGCAACTGGTCATGGTGGTCGAGACAAGATGGTGTACGAGTTGACCAAGAAATACGCTAACATCACAATAGAAGCATTGAACCTCTTCAAGTCCCTGTGTCTCCGCCAAGCTGTTCAACTGGAATCTAAATGTGGTGGGCAGGGTTTTACCAAGTGCAACTGTGCTGGTTCCAAGCGTTGTCAAACTAATCGTTGCCGGTGTTTCAAGGCCAAGATGCAGTGCAACTCTAGGTGTCACTCAACACGGCCGTGTACAAATAAACTCTCCTAAGTGCAATTCACTCCTACCTTAATGTGAACACTAAACAAGACTAGACATTCCGATATGTATTATGTTGAAATAATGTGCTATGTTTCCGTTTTAAAATGATGTTTCAATAAAAATGTATTTCAATTTAGAAACATATTGCTGTCGTTATTCCATTCCAGACATGATACAAACTATTCTTTAAATACTATTGGTTTTCTCATCAGAACGATTTCAGGAAATATGTATAATTTTCACCATCAGATTTCAGGAAATATGTATAATTACTGGAAATTTCAGGAATTACACATATTTCCTGAGTGAATCAGACATTACACATATTTCCTGAAATTTTCAGGAATTATACATATTTCCTGATAATACATATTTCCTGTAACATATATACATCTTACAAAATAACATAACACATTAAAACAACAGTTTATATACATGCGGTCAGAGTGTTTTTCTGATTGGGATTTTTTTTTTAAAAAGACCGAAAGAAAAGAGGAAGCAGGAGAAAAAGATAGAGCAACATAATAACGCTGCAGAAGAAAAACAAATCACCCTTATTGTTTATGATTGTTGTCCATGAGTGCCTTTTTTCCTTGTCTCAAAACAGGTAATTCAGTAAAGCAATAATTATGTGAACATTTATGCTAAAGTGTATTGTGTGAACAGATTAAACCATGGAGTCCATACTTTGTTAAATGTTTCGTAATTACAACTTGTATACAGAATAAATCTTTGTATTTCATATTTTTTTTCTTTTTTCTTAAGTTTGTTTTTAACGGTGCTGATTTCTAAAGCTTTATTCTGAAATTTTATAGCATGCACGTAGTATTTTATGTTAATAATTAGCCAGTTTAAAAAGACATAATTTTCATCATTAATCATACCAAACATTTTCATATTTTTATTAAAACTGATTCTAACTCCTGAATTAGTCAGTATCCAGGTTTGTACTGATTCCCGTAAATTCTTAACCTTATTACACTCAAAGAATAGATGTTGTATGGTTTCTGGGTAATTGGTACAAAAGCTACACATACTTGAATCAGCATAGCGAAACATGTGTAGAAATGTGTTAGTGGTTAAAATTCTATTGACTATTTTATATTGAAACCATAATAAAGTTGAATCTTTCGTGCACTGGAAAGGTAATATATAGTACCTTTTCCAGTCACTCGTGTCAATAATAAATCCTTTTGTGCATATTTTGTTTGTGCTTTAGAAGTTACGGATTTATAATTTATTAAATGGTACATGTCCTTGCATCCTGTTTGCTTTTTTAACACAATTTTTAATTTAAAAGGAAGCATGGAATTATTTAGTGCTCTGAAACTGTCGGCTGTTAAATTTTCTAAGTTATATATGCATGATTTAACAGCTTTTATTAACGAAGTATAACTAATATAAATTTTGTGGTTATATGGTACATTTTGTGTATCTGTTCATATGATAAATTATCACCATGGACATCAAATAGGTCATATATAAAAACAATACCTTTGCTGACATAATGTTTGTATATAAATGTTTTATTTTTATTTTTTATCAACAAGTATGTCAGTGTTGTGCCAGTTGTTGGTGCATAAAATATCATCTACAGTTTGCGGGTTATGTTGGGGGTTTTTTTCTCTAGCATTAACCAACTAAATAGTTTGTCTCTCGAAAACCTGTTTGACATTTTCTTGATTTTCGCCATTATAAAATAGTCTCCATATATTGTAAGCTCATGTATTGATATACTTGTAGCAGATTTAAAACGGTTTACCCACTTTGAATTATTTATAAACAATCTTCGTACCCAAGAACATTTTAAAGCAGCCATAAAATGTTTTAAATTTGGCATTATAAGGCCTCCTTCTCTATAATATTCTTGAGTTATTAAATCGCGCTTTAATTTTTCGGGCTTGTTCTTCCAAATAAATTTAAAGAATAGTGTATTAACTTTTTAAACAACATCTCTCATGGATTGGGTAAGGAAATTAAAAAATGCGTTATTTTGGGTATTATGAGCGTTTTAAGTACCGTTATTCTTCCTAAGGCTGTTAATTTTCTAACAGACCACAATTTTAAGGAATTTTGTATTTCTATTAGCTTAGAGGCGCAATACAATTCAGTTTACTTGGTATAAAATTCCCAGTTAATTTAGAAAATATTATTGAACTTAATAACCACACATTTTATTAGTTATGTTTCGTTAAAGGGACATTCCTGAGTTTGCTGCAATTTTTAAGATGCTATCGACTAAACGATTTAACTTTATTATGGTTTCAACATAAAATAGTCTATATAATTTTAACCACTAACACATTTCTACACATGATTCGCTATGTTGTTTTGTACCAATTAACCAGAAACCATACAACATCTATTCTTTGAGTGTAATAAGGTAAAGAATTTATGGGAATCAGTACAAACCTGGATACTGATTAAGTAGGGAGTTAAAATCAGTTTTAATAAACAATATGATTATGTTTGGTATGATTAATGATGAAAAGTATGTCTTTTTAAACTGCCTAATTATTAACATAAAATACTACATGCATGTTACAAAATTTCAGAATAAAGCTTTAGAAATCACCGCCGTTAAAGTCATGCTTAAGAATAAAATATGAAATACAAAGATTTATTCCATATAAAAGTTGTAATTGCGAAACATTTAACAAAGTATATGCTCCATGGTTTTAATCTTTTAGATAATAATTAAAAGGCTTGCACACAATATATTTTAGCATACATATTTACATAATTATTGTTTTACTGAATTACCTGTTTTCAGACAAGAGACGAAAGTCACCCATGGACAACAATCATTAACAATGACGGTGATTTTTCTTTTCTTCTGCAGAATTATTATGTTGCTCTATCTTTTTCTCCCGCTTCCTCTTTTCGTTCGCTCTTTTTTTATTTAAAATCCCAGATCAGAAAAACACTCTGTCCGCATGTATATAAACTGTTGCTTGAATGTGACATGTTATTTTGGAAGATGCATATGTACAGCACTGAATCAGGGCCCCAACCCTGACGCTGCTATTGCGATCTGAGGTAATAAATATTTAAACTTAAAAAAAAACCCACCCAGAAAACAACAACAACAACAAAAACTGTTAGTGATGCCACGATGCTCTGCTTTGACAGGCTATATTATGACACATACACACCAGGTTATTAAGTACAAAATCTATTTTCCATATGAGCACCCAGGTATTTTTGAAGCCTTCAGATTAGCATCATTTTGTATCAGATGTCTTGCAGCAATATTTGTGGATGCATTTCTAAAAATTGTAAGTTTAATTTTTAAGACATTAGATTGGCCGGCAACTTGATAAGATAGCTACAAACTCAGGGTGGTCCATTAATATAAACTCACGAGTGTTTATTAAGCACAGTCAAAAGGTACTTAGTTTGAACGTTAGAAAGTAAAAACACCAAGAAATAAGCCGAAATAATTAAAATGGTGAAAGAAAAAGAAGCAAAATAAATTATTATAAATGAAATTGTAGCTGACTGTTACTGTGAATATGTTACAAATAATGGTGAAGATTAAATAAATAAATAAATAAAATATATAAATAAATATTTTTTAAAACTTCGTAAATACCAGATATTTCAAATGAAGTTGTATGTATCTGATATAAATCATAGCAAAGCGTAAATAATTTAAACAAAATGAAACAAACAAACAAACAAAGACAATAAATAAATAAATATATTTTTTTTATATAAAACTTCGTAAATACCAGATATTTCAAATGAAGTTGTATGTGATTGATATAAATGATAGTGAAGAGTAAATAAAGAAAGAAAGTGGTCAATCATACATAAGAATCTCACATTTTAGAGGTTTGGGCAATATATTAAACGTTGGATTTCAGTTTTGTACAAAAATATTAAATCGAGTGTTATAGTAGCAATTCTGGCAAGACTTGTACGAAAATTAGAAAATTAAAGGAATTTCAGTACAAAATAAAGAATATCTCATTTCACAGTACGCTGATGATACAGATATTATTCTTGATAGTAGTAGAAAGTACGTTGAAGAGACAATAAATACTTTGAATAATTATGATAAATCTCAAGTCATATAGATTGGCTAATTTAAGAACAGTGCAGTCAGATATTTACAAAACCTTAATTTAAAATGGAATCATTTCACTTTTAAAGCAATTGGGATTACTGTTGGTACTGATCTATCTGAAATGACTAAACGCAATTATAATTCAACTTCTTTGAAATTAAACAAGTAATAAATAATTGGATACGAAGAATTATCACACCACTTGATAGAATAGCTATAATAAAATCCTTATTAATATCTAAACTCAGCTACTTACTTTTATCACTACCTAACCCCTCTGAATATTTTCTGCGTAAATTAAATAAAATATTATTTAAGTTTGTATGGAACCAAAGCCGGATAGAATTAAACGAATCACCATATGTAAATCTGTTAAAGAGGGAGGCCTAGGCATGAATGATATATTTAAATATGTTAAAGCTTTGAAAATTACTTGGTTACGAACACTGGAAAGTAATGATTCAAATTGGAAACACCTTTTATTGGCATGTTTTCCCCAACTTCGTAATACAGCTGTATTTGTTAATGATTTCCCTAAAAGATGTTATTAAAATATTGTTATTATAACTTGTTTTTGAAGAACAATACAGTCTGCAATTATTAAGGTAACATACTTCAAAGATTTTTTTTTTTTATCAGAACCAGTCTTCTGTAACTGTGATACAAAAATTATTAGGAAAACATTTCTAAAACAAAAATGGCTTGAAAAAGGCATTTCTCAAATATGCGATCTAGTTAATGACCGTGGAGAATTCTTTACATCAACTGAATTTATTTATATTTATGACTTACATGTGTCTTTTTTAGAATATCAGGGAGTCATTAATTCACTCAAGGTATACCTTAAAATAACTAAAATTAGTAAGATAGACAGAAACATTCCTTTAGACAATTCGCTTGTCCAAAGAAAACGTTGTTCCATTAAAAAAGGATCAAAATTATACTATTACACATTAACATATTCAGACGTACCAAATACCTCTATGGCAAAATGGTAAAATCGTTTTAGTACTGATCTTATCTGACCCATTATCTATTTGAAAACATTTCTCACCACACAAGAAGTAAGATGGTTCCAATGTAGGATATTACACAGAATACTAACGATAAATATTTTTGTCTTCAAGCTAAAACTTGTTGATACTGAGATATGTACCTTTTGTAATGTAAATAAAGAAACAATAGAACATCTTTTTGGGGAATGTAACTTTGTTCAAACTTTTTTGAATTCGTTTTTAACATTATCGAAGTTATCGAAGTACTGTAATCACTTATGTAACTTAAAACTGGTTATCGAACTAGTCATATTTTGATTTAAAGACAACATTAAAACAGATAATATCTTTGAAAGTGCAAAATGTTAAGTCAAATATTATTCGTTTTTAAAAGGAAATTAAACAAACATACTCTGTAGAAAAACATTTATATTTTAGTACGAATAGTCTTAGCAATTATTGTATCAAGTGATCAATGTATCATTCATTTGTTAAAAATTTCTAATTGAATAATGTAATTTTGGGGGTCTTAAATGCGGTCAATAAGTCTGCTGTTTTTTAAATCAGCTTGCTGAACCTTCCTTACCAAAACCATTTGCCTTCTGGAGTAAATGGTTAAGGACCAAACAGGTCATTAGATAATTAGAAAATCTGCTGCCGCCTCTCTACGGGCTACTCTGTTCAGTTAGCAGCAAGGAATCTTTTATATATACTATTCCACAGACTGGAGGCACATGGTACCGTGGAAGCGCGCGCGAGCGCGTGTGTGTGTGTATGTATGCGTGTATGTTACAGCCTTTGCCACAGAAGCTGTCGAGCATTAGTATAGCTGTAACGGAAATGGCCCAAACAGGTCCCGTAGAAAATATATCGTGAATAGGGGATACAACCTCTAGTGTGTGTGAATGGATAGAACCTCAAGACTTATTTTAACCTTTATTTATATATAGTAAAACGCCCAAAAAACTTAATTTTCGTTCTCGAATGGGATGTGCAGAGGACCCCAACCCAGGCCCGACGGTTCCTAAAGATCAATCCTAAATTAATAGTGCATTAATCATTTATAAGATGCTTACATATACAAACACGTCCATATTTCTTTGCTTGACACTGTTTCTCCGTTTTGATTTCCATGATGTCGTCGCTCAATAGCCCATATTCTGTTAATTTGACATATCCACATAGATCATTCAAACCAAATGTCCATTGCACGATGTCATCTTCAAAAAAATCTTTAAAAAAGGTACATTCATGTTCTTATATTATAACAGACAGCATATCGGTTTAAATAATCCATGGATATGTAAGACAATGTTGTTTTGTTTTGTTTATTTGTTTTGGGGGGTTTTTCTCAGTATTTGTCAAAATGCTAAATATATGTAAAATAATTAAGTCATTAAACGTTCACACTGGTTGTTAAATAATATTTTCTATTCTAATTCACTCTGCATATAACGCGAAATTTGATTGGCTAATCAAATCCATTTGCTGCAGTAAAACGACCATGAACCTGTTGGGAATTTGGGGGATTCCCCAAGAGTCTATTTACATACGCTACTTCTCGCAGTTTAGTTTGACGTACTTTTAAAATACCAACGCTGAATTTTTAAAAACAATTTGTAGCAAAATGCGTGCTACTCTAAATATTATGGCGTATATTGTGTTTATAAATGTTTGTGTGAAGTCACCTGTGTAACGCTGACAGGAATGCCGAAGTAAGTAACGGCAACTATGCCGAATTATGAATCTCCGTTAACGAGCACCATTTGTGATGCGTATTCGGAATAAGTAAAATCGGTAATAATGGTAGCTATTGTCATTAATAAAACAATAAAATAAAAAAACGATATTAGGAGAAGCAGTTGTATTACATGTAAAAACATATTTTTAAATCTGCTTGGGCTATAATTATTTTATACGGCGAATGACTTGAAACAAGAGCGTGGTGACCATGTTTTTGTTAACGCTGCCGCCATTCGAACATTTTTTAAAATTTAAAACGATTTTTAAAAAGAAAATGCATTTATTGAATTAGAATTAGGGGATAACTATGTTGTATTTGACCATTTGTGGACGTTTACGCGGAGTGGAGACGGTAAAACTCAATTTGCGACTGTAAAACCAGCATAAACGTCCGCAAATGGTCAAATACCACATAGTTATCACCAAATTACACTTCACGTCACTATTATGTCCACTTGATAAATTATTGTGTCCCTTTTCAAGATTTAACCTAGTATGTTTCAAGTATGATTAAGTAGCATCAAGTCACAAAATCGCTATATCGGTATTTTTAAACTATTTCTATAAAGTAACACCCAAACACACATGAATAAAAAACAATGTGCACAGACACATCGCATTCTAAATAAGATATTGCAAAATCGTATTGTTTGAGAGTTATGAATTAAAGTTTAATTTTGATATGTTTTTGAAGTATCCCTCTATGGCTTACCGGCTTTGTAAACACTCATCCCGTGTTCCGTACCGCAGTATTCCTGAGAGTTTCCCCAGCACCGGTCCTGCGCAGTGTTCTCTGGTGAGAGGTTAGGTGACTGAACACAAAAACATTTAGTTCCCTGAAACAGAACAATATTTGAAGAGGTTAGTCACACGCTACCGTGGGCAGAGGCGGATCTGGGGGTGCAGGGGCCCGCCACCTACATTTTGCGATAGTTATAATTTTATTATATATTAATTTTCAGTTTTTTACGATCCCTCTCCAAACCTCCACCCAAGTTCCCTTGGTATTCCACCTCATGTCATTGGGGATTTTCTTGATCCGCCACTGATGGACGTGCGTGTGAGTATCTATGTGCGTGTGTGTTTGTGTGTGTGTGTGTGTCAGAAACATATTTTAAAAACATGTTGGTGGTACAAGCCGAAATTTCGAAATAATATTAACCAGTAATGACATTATTTATAATTAACTAAGTAACTGACATAATCAGTGAATCTCTCTTATTTTATTTACCAATTTGTGTGTGCTATTTTGAAATAGTCGTGTTCAATTTCTATTAGTATACATTCAATTTGACAAATAATAGTCGTGCTTAAATTGAATTCCCTATATTTAAGCCACCGGAAAATACCAACTTGGACAAGATAATTTGTTATCTGAAATTAGGGCCACACCTTAAATTAAACATTTGAAATAAGTTATACTATAAAATCTCTCAACTGCCCATCATGTCCCAATTCTAAAAATAATGTACCAAGTCGGCCCAAAATATCCCAACCCCCCAACATGTCCCAATTCTAAAAATAATGTACCAATTCGGCCCAAAATATCCCAACCGCCCAACATGTTCCAATTCTAAAAATAATGTACCAAGTCGGCCCAAAATATCCCAACCGCCCAACATGTCCCAATTCTAAAAATAATGTACCAAGTCGGCCCAAAATATCCCAACCGCCCAACATGTCCCAATTCTAAAAATAATGTACCAAGTCGGCCCAAAATCTCCCAACCGCCCAACATGTTCCAATTCTAAAAATAATGTACCAAGTCGGCCCAAAATATCCCAACTGCCCAACATGTCCCAATTCTAAAAATAATGTACCAAGTCGGCCCAAAATATCCCAACTGCTGCCTACACGTATGTTTATATGTATGTATGTATGTTTATATGCATGTGTGTATGTGTGTATGTATGTATGTATGTTTATATGTATGTGTGTATGTATGTATGTATGTTTATATGTTTGTATGTATGTATGTATGTATGTAAGTATGTAAGTATGTATTGATGTATGAATATTTATATATTGTATGTATGTCGAGGTTGACTGTTACATACATAGCTATTAACGCACTGGCGCAGGGGATAATTAAATCCTTTCTGGCCTCACAAATTGTGCCGTTACTGGGACTCGAACCTATGGCACCGAATGGCCCGCAACTTTGCAGACTTGCCACGATACCTTTTGAGCTACTGAGACATCCATCCATGTATGTATGTATGTATGTATGTATATATGTATGTATGTATTGATGTATGAATATCTATATCAACGAATTTATTTTTTGTTTATAGAGTGAGCGCCCTCTAACTTGTGAATTCGGGTTAACAAACTCAGTGTATATATATATATATATATATATATATAGAGAGAGAGAGAGAGAGAGAGAGAGAGAGAGAGAGAGAGAGAGAGAGAGAG
>NW_024532919.1:0-17500 GCF_016097555.1 Gigantopelta aegis | reverse complement strand
ACTTAATTTATTAAAGTATAACATGAGGTGTACACATAGTTATATAAAATTGTTAATACATACGTGTTAAATACGAATGCTCCAAACTGTACTGTTGGTGGATCGTGTACGTCGACCACTCACAAGGATGTTTTTTAACGAGACAAGTGGTTCGTATTTTCTCCACGGTCTGTTGCTAAATAATAAGAGATGTCCCGGGCCTAGTCCCCGGCGAGGTCAGAGGTCAGAGGTCAGAGGCTATGCTCGGGGTAGACGGGAATGAATGTTGATAGGATATACATGTACATGAGACATCAATTCTTTTTTATAACGTCACAAAATCGTTCATGCACATACAAATCTTTCTTACTTTAATAACAAACGAAAATTGATTCTAATAACATACACTGAATGATACTAATGGCAATACGCATGACATATTAAGGAAAATCGTCTATTTTTTTATGTACTTCAGATTTTTTTTTGACATCATGAATCGTGCCGGTGACGGACAATGGATTATTACTGTACATAGATCTGCCTTACTTTTATTCCCTGTCAGGCGCGGATCCAATGGGATGGTGCTGGAAGTCGAAGTTGTTACCATGAAAACGTCAACCCGTGAAAATTAATACTAAGTTTAGTTCATCTACAAACCTGTAATACATTTGGATAAATTTATAATTGAGTGAAACTTGAGTCTGTGACTTTAAAATGGTGAAATACCCTCTAAAAATAGACTAAAACTCGACTCCATAGCCGTTACTTCTAAGACGCACGAGCGTTTTTAAAAATATGATAAATGCATTTTGTGATATTAAAAACACCAGGATGACCAAAAACACTTCGAATGTACGGAAATGGATAATCTAAGGAATAAAATGTAAGTAAAGTATGATTTCTGTTATCAAAAACGGCTCTAATAGTAAAAAAATATGCCTTAGTGTTTAAAAACTAGGATATGTCCCTTTAATATGCGTATTGATCTCAACGTGATACTACGCACATTCATCTGAATATAGTTTAACTTCTGAAATGTGCGAAAAGATCGCTGATTGATATTTATGATCATATTTATTTTAAATGAGTATAAATATAAACTATTTGTGCATGGATCTAATTCAACCTAACAGGCCCGTGGGAACCGGAGTGGGGGGGGGGGGGGGGGGGGGGGGGGCGAGGGCCTTTTGTGAGCCTTTTTTTTTGTATCACATTAATGTTTGCCATCGTAACCAAAATCTGATACAGTGTTTGTACCCTATCCGTCAGTGTACCATCCTCCCCCCCCCCCCCCCCACACACACACTCCACACACACACATTCTCCCAAAGTCGTTCCTACGGGCCTGCCTAATGATGACATCTTATATTGATACTGTGCTGTTCTGTTCCAATGTTTTCTGCAACTGTTGAGTGGATATACATGTATCGATAGAGGTAAGAGATTGATTTATTGATTGATTGATTGACTGACTGACTGACTGGCTGACTGACTGGCTGGCTGACTGGCTGGCTGGCTGGCTGGCTGGTTGACTGGTTTGCTGGTTGGTTGGTTGGTTGACTGGTTGGTTGGTTGGTTGACTGGTTGGTTGGTTGGTTGATTGATTGATTGATTGATTGATTGTTTCTTTATCAGGACCAATGAAGCAGGAGGTGGGGTGCATATGCAAAGGGCGTAGCCAATATTTTATATTGTGGAGGGGCACCCACATTGGGATGAGAAACCCACACTGTCAATGGGTCGTGTTATGAAGCGACAGGTAGGCCTACATATAAAATATGTTGGTGGGGTGGGCTGATTGGTTCAATCCGCCACTGGTGTGTACGAGTACGTTTGTGTGTACTTGTATGTGCGTGTTTGTACTTGTTTGCATGTATGCGTGTGTGCGATGCGTGTGCGTTCCTGTTTGCATGTATGCGTGCATGCGTATGTCTGTGCGTGTTACTGGCAGAACGTATACACATATAACTGTCATGATGACCATCAGTATATTCTCCTTGTCGGGTGGGTTTTATATGAAAAGACAACTAGCATGGCCTGGATGTGACAACTGGGATCGATCCCGGTCGGAGGGCTCGTTGAACTATGTCTCGTTAAACGCCGTGGTATATGCTATCCTTTCTGTGGGATGGTGCATATAAAATATCTCTTGCTACTAATGGAAACATGCAGCGAGTTTCACCTCTAAGATTATCTGTCGAAATTACCAAATGTTTGACATCCAATAGCCAATGATTAATAAATCAATATGACAAATTCAATGAAATTATTAATTTTGACGTGCATCATTCAGCTAAAATTACGTCTCACTCATATTATACAAAATAAAATAAACATAAAAGTATATGAATCATTCCTCTTTTCTCTCTCTCTCTCTCTCTCTCTCTCTCTCTCTCTCTCTCTCTCTCTCTCTCTCTCTCTTTTATCCCACTGTCCCCTTTCCTTTCACTCCTTTGAATTCCATCTCATTTTCCCCCGATCTGGCGACTCCTGTCTTTGAACTTCTTTCGCTGTCCACCTCCACCTCCCAGTACATGTCTCTCCAACCGCGACATGTGCTTGTCTCTTCTGGCTATCCATGCCACACACCTGTCATTCCACATCAGCTTTTAGCTGTGGGCTTTAATCTGACCACTTCGGAGAGTGTTCAGTAGTTACTTCTGGCATTGTTAAGAGGCACCTGTGACTACCTACTATGCGCCCCTACTACTGGCGGTCGTTAGTTAGTGCTGTGGGTCAGACCAGCTTTATTAGCGGCAGAGGACGAGGCTGCCAGGTGGATGCAGGGAAGTACACAGAGACCCGCGGAGGAAGTTTATATATGTTTTTTAAATCAGCCTTTATTGAATTAAGAGACAGTATAGACACATTCATTTTATTTTATGACTGTACCAAAGTCTTGACTTGAACGGATGGGGTAGGGCAAATCCACAAAATCATAAAAACAAAAAAAGAGAGTTTGTTTTGTTTAACGACATCACTAGATCACATTGATTATTAATCATCGGCTATTGAATCTCAATTTTGACATATAGTCTTAGATCCAAAACCAGCTACATTTTTTCTATTAGTAGCAAGGGATCTTTTATATGCACCATCCCAAAAACAGGATGACACATACCACTGTCTTTGATATAGGCCTACCAGTCGTGGTGCACTGGATGGAACGAATAAACAGACAAAAACATAATGCTATTTTTAACTCGCTTTTTATTCATGCAAAATGTTACACGATATACAAGTACAATTCTGTAAGGGGAACTTAACATATGTGTTCCCTTAAAGATGCTAAAAGATAAAATACAAATTGAAAAATATATACTTTACAAAAACTGTGAATTAAAAGAATGTTATAAATATCTGGCACCTTGGTCTAGGTTCCCAGAAACAAGACATGACAATATATTACAACACAAAACTTACAAAACAAAGTTTCTTTAAATTCGTGTTTTCTTTGTTTCCTCCTTTATTTCTTTCTTTCTTTCCTTTCTTTCCCGTTTCCATTCTTTAACTCGTTTTGTTTTTACTTCCAAATTATGTTATATAACAGCGGATTTCCTATCTTTCTTTATGTGGACCAAATGACCATATGCTAGACAGCAACTAGCTGTAGTTGAAAATGTGTCGAGTGTCACTAAACAAAACAGAATTTCACTTCATTTTAGTCATATGATGGCTGAACGTAACCCAGTGGTAAGGCGCTCGTCTGATGCGCGATCCGATCGACGCCGTCTATGGGCTTATTGGGCTGTTTCTCGTTCCAGCCTGTGTCCCACGTCTAGTTTATCAAAGGCTGTGGTTTGTGCTATCCTGTCTGTGTGATTTGTTTTGTTGTTTTTAGTTTCTGTGTTGTTGTTGTTGTTTTTTTTTCTTTCGTTTTTTTTTTTTTGGGGGGGGGTAATTGTTTTTTGTTGCGGGTATTTGGGGATTATTTTGGGGAGAGGGTTGGTGCAATTATTCATTCATTCATTCGACGTATTTTCGAGCTTATATCCAATTAAGGTTCAAGCACGCTGTCCTAGCTATCTGGGCCGTCTGTCCAGGTGTTAGTGAGAAAGAAGTCGGTGTAGTGGTCTTACACCTACCCATTTAGTCATTAAAACTCGCTCTGGGTGGGAACCGGTACCGGGCTGCGAACCCAGTACGTATCACCCTTATTACCGATGGCCTAACCATGACATCACTGAGGCCGGTGGTGCATATAAATGATCCCTTGCTACTAATGGAAATATGTAGCTGGTTATACTCTCTAGGACTATATGTCAAAATTACCATATGTTTGTCATCATATAGCCAATGATTAATAAATCAATGTGCTTTGGTGGTTTCGTTAAACAAAACAAACTTTGACTTTTTCACTCATATGTGTCATCGTGACTGAATAGCACTGACTGTTTCACGCGTGACTGTCCGGGTTGTTAGTGTTCATATGACTGTAAGTTGCGTCGAAATGAGGACACTGTTTTGTGAACATTGTCCTGTCGTAGATGTCGGCGTCTTTCGCACTCTGAATATGACTGTATGCTTCGCCCTCATTCCCTTGATAATCCTTCACATTGATGCGTACTGTGTAGCTCGTCATAATCGTCCTCCTCGTCGTCTTTTCCCCGCTGTTTCCCGTCCACGTGATTGTAAGTCTCGTCATTTTGTTGTATCGTATGTGTCAATACTTCCACCATCACCACCTCGACTATGAATGCGACTGTATGCATCCCTGTTACTTGTCTGTTGACCTTCCGTCTGAGTACTGGCGTGTAATTCATCATAATCATCATCCTCTGCATTCTCAAACTTCTTCTCATTCATATGGCTATACGTTGCGTTATGAGAAGGGGCTACTTTTGTTGTCGTTGCTCGATCATAAGGATCATCAGAACTTACAGAAGCATCACCCAGACTGTGAATGTGACTGTATGCTTTTCTGTCATCTCTTTGCTGATTCTTTGTTCCCGTGTGAGCATGCAGTTCGTCATAATCATCATCCTCATCTGCATGTACGGTCCTAGGATCCACAGCTACTCTGACGAGTGATGGTTTGGAATATTCGTAGTCTGGGATTCCCTGTTGGGTATTCTCACCTACCAGCCCAGTCTCAGATCGAGGAAAATGTTCGTTAGTATGATGGTCAGACTGAACACGTTGATCACCAGTCAGTTCAAAGACGTCCCCACCTGAACGTGCTTGGGTATCAGGGTCAGATGATTTGTCTTGAAAGCAACCACGTCTCCTTCTAAAATAAAGAAGGTAATAACTTTTTTATTACACATATGGTTAAAGATATTTTGGTTTATATCGAAGTGTTACGTCCCACTAGAATGTGGAGTAACACTTTGACGTTGACTGACGCACAGCGACCGTAGTGGAACGTCTACCAAACTATATCAGTGATATAATTAAAATCGATTGTGGATAATAAATAACATATTAACTTTCATGTTTATGTCCTTCATGAAATAATTTGCGTTGTCAATTGAACATTAATTCATTCAAGATATAAACATGATAGGAAATGGAAGCTCATTTAATATCCTGTAAATTTATTATAAACGTGAATCACAAAACCGTTATTCAAGGTCACAACCTTATATATGCACGATGTAGAGTCAAATAAGGATTTAGCAAAATAGTGGTTGATTCCTTGGATCTCTAGTGTCTCGTCTATAGGAGGACAGCCAGTTCCGAGGAGATGTTTTACTGGACAGTGTATTCCTCCTGCACCGCTCAAAGAGGGCTGCCACTCACAGACTATTTATTAACTCAAAACTAGCACAGGGCAGAGCTCATTGGAATGAATATGCTGTGAAGACATGCACTCATGAACCTCTGACAGAACAGTGATGATTTCAATTACTTTTTTTGTTTTAAATGTTAAAAGCAAAATATGCAAACTTTCTTATGTATATACTAAGGGCTTCTAAATTATGGTAGCCCCACTGCCTTGGCTAGTGATATTCAGTGTTGGGATAATAAATAACTACCATCACCATGCCCGATGGCTAGTGAATTGTTAAATGCTGCATTTAAGTCTATTTTGTAAATGTGAATATCCTGCCCTTTCCTCCCCTCAAATATAACGGCTTGTAAGCTCTGTCTCCTTCTTTAGGTGACATATCCAGTTATTCCTATTGATAACATTGTATTTACTTGAAGTAGAGCTCTGTCTCCTTCATTAGGTGACATATCCAGTTATTCCTATTGATAACATTGTATTTACTTGAAGTAGAGCTCTGTCTCCTTCTTTAGGTGACATATCCAGTTATTCCTATTGATAACATTGTATTTACTTGAAGTAGGGCTAGTGAATTGTCAAATGCTGCATTTAAGTCTATTTTGTAAATGTGAATATCCTGCCCTTTCCTCGCCTCAAATATAACGGTTTTTAAGCACTATCTCCTTCTTTAGGTGACATATCCAGTTATTCCTATTGATAACATTGTATTTACTTGAAGTAGAGCTCTGTCTCCTTCTTTAGGTGACATATCCAGTTATTCCTATTGATAACATTGTATTTACTTAAAGTAGGGCTAGTGATTTTTTAATAATGGCTAGTAAAATGTTTAAATCACTGATCCCATGGCGAAAGGATGTTTATAACAATTCTAGAAACTCTGTATACGCACTTAAATCTGAATGTATTGTCAAGCTGTTCGCCCATTTGCATAATACTATTAATAACAGCAAACCTTTTCATCCATACCACCGCCAACAGTACCGACACCAACAACATAACAACAGCTACGGCAGCTACAGTTCCACCTATGACTGCGTCATCTGAAAAACAAAAGACAAAGAAAGAAATGTTTTATTTAACGACGCACTCAACACATTTTATTTACGGTTATATGGCGTCAGACATATGTTTAAGGACCACACATATTTTGAGAGGAAACCCGCTGTCGCCACTACATGGGCTACTCTTCCGATTAGCAGCAAGGGATCTTTTATTTGCGCTTCCCACAGACAGGATAGCACAAACCATGGCCTTTGTTGAACCAGTTATGGATCACTGGTCGGTGCAAGTGGTTTACACCTACCCATTGAGCCTTGCGGAGCACTCACTCAGGGTTTGGAGTCGGTATCTGGATTAAAACTCCCATGCCTCGACTGGGATCCGAACCCAGTACCTACCAGCCTGTAGACCGATGGCCTGTCACGACGCCACCGAGGCCGGTAACAAAAGACAAAGCAGAATACTTACATACTAAATAGCGACTACTGTGCATGGCTACATAACATGTTTATAGGTCGTGTGATGGTACTCGCCTAGCACAATACAATTTGATTTGACCACATTTCAAATGGTGACTACTTTTTATGGCTACATAACATGTTTATAGGTCGTGTGATGGTACTCGCCTAGCAGAATATAATTTGATTTGACCACATTCCAAATGGTGGGCAGGATGTAGCCCAATGGAAAAGCGCTCGCTCGATGCGCCGTCGGTCTGGGATCGATCCCTGTCGGTGGGCCCATTAGGATATTTCTTGTTCCAACCAGTGTACCACGACTGGTATATCAACGGCCGTGGTAGGTACGACCCTGTCTGTGGGATGGTGTATATAAAAGATCCCTTGCTGCTAATCAAAAAAAGTAGCCCATGAAGTGGTGACAGCGGGTTTCGCTATCAACATCTGTGTGGTCCTTAACTATATGTCTGACGCCATATAACCGTAAATAAAATGTGTTGAGTGCGTTGTTAAATAAAACATTTCTTTCTTGTTTTTTTTATATTCCAAATGTGATGAAGAAACCTTACCAGAATGAGTCTGTGTGTTTGACAAGGAAGGAAAGAACTGTTTTATTTAACGACGCACTCAACACATTTTATTTACGGTTATATGGCGTCAAATATATGGTTAAGAACCATACATATATTAAGAGAGGAAACCAGCTGTCGCCACTTCATGGGCTACTCGTTTCGATTAGCAGCAAGGGATCTTTTATATGCACCATCCCACAGACAGGGTAGTACATACCACGGCCATTGATATACCAGTCGTGGTGCACTGGCTGGAGCGAGAAATAGCCCAAATGGGCCCACCGACGGGGATCGATCCAACACCGACCGCGCATCGAGCGTGAACAAAAGACAAAGCAGAATACGTACACACTAAATAGTGACTACTGTGCATGACTACATAACATGTTTATAGGTCGTGTGATGGTACTCGCCTAGCACAATATAATTTGATATTTGCCACATTCCAAATGTGATGAACAAAACCGTACCAGAATGAGTCTGTGTGGCTGTGAGGTTTGTTTTATAATTATATTTTCCTTTTCCCTGTGAATTATTATCATTTGAAAACTAGGGTCATACAGGCCCGTAGCCAGCCATTTTTGCGGGGGAGTGCGTTGAGATATTGGGTGGAACTAAATTTATATTATGGGTGCCGAAGGCACTCGAATCGAGCAACCGTGGTTCGGGGTATGCTTTCGCAGAAATTGTTTAAATGTAGATGCTTAGAGGTGCATTCTGAAGCTATTTATGATGGGTTTTTAATATTTTATATCAGGTATTTTGAGAACGTAGCGCGTACATTTTTTGATAAAACGTCAAAAGCACCAGTAAACTTTAACAACATTAAATGTGTGACACGTTGTAAAAACCTATCTGTGCTCGACTATGGGACAGGTACGACTGAGCAGTATCGCACTCATAGCATAGAGCGATCGTACTCTAATATAATCATCGCTCAAAATATGGATATCATCACTGACAGATTTGGCAGAAGCAATGGGCGAGTCGTATATTTGTTTAAAGACCAGCATACAAGTGAACAGAACTAGTTACACTGTGAAACAATACATTTCTATTTTGTACTTTAATACTCGTTAATTGTAATCCATGTAAAATGCGTAATGGTTCGTTTGTTCGATAGTGCTTAATGCAAATATGAATAAACGTTATCGAAATTCGGGCATTTAAAAAAAAAACCTGCCCACCCCACCCCCAAGAAAAATTGGAGCCCTTACGCCTGTGTGGGGCTCTATGATGAGTATTATGTTATCATTAACAGACAAGGATTCATAGTTTGTGAAAACAGGAATCTAGAAATATAACAACTGAAACACTAAACGCGCGCGTGGTAAAAAAAAAAACCCAACCCAAACAAGCATCAATGTGTCTATTTCGTTTTCTATTTGGGGTATTGACGGCATCGGAATCGCTATTGTGAATAATATTTAAGTCAGTTGCTCTCACTTGATTGTTAATTCAACAAGGGTATTGCAATCGAAGTTCCACCAGTGACTTTATTCGAGAATTTATAGTTTGTGAGTCGATAAAATAGCGCGCATACAATTACTTACATGATAGACTGGTTCTCATTTGAATATGCCCATAAGGATGCCGTGTAATATCATTCGTGTAACACAAGTACCATTTTAGGCCAAAACATATTTACGGAAATGTCCGAACGCTGAAATTATTATTTGAGCTGTTACAGAGGCAAGTCAAATATTACTACTCAAAAGAATTTAAGGGTCAGACGATATTTTCGACATTATTTTCTGAATGTCAGTTATATTAGCTAGACCATAATGTCACGCATGGTATTGTTCCATTTTGACGAAAGTCGGTCTAAGCAACCCATAAATGAATTAAAATCCACTGTCATTGACACTGTCGACTAGTTCTAATGGCGAAAACATGCTTACATTTGCACGTAAATTAGGGCGAAAGCGAAAGGTCTGCTAAGTGCCCATAACTTGCTTTTTCACAAAGCGCTTCATTTGCACGCTTTGCACGTGTATTCCATGTTCCCAATGCTGAATTTCCGTATAATTGGAGCTTGCGTTCGTGTACGGTGCACACTCCAAATTCGACAATGGTACGATGTCAACTGACTATCGAAGATCGAGGAAGGGCTATTGCTTGGCTTCAGAAAGGCAATACGCAAAGAAATGTTGCTCTGAGACTTGGTGTCAGTCAGAGTGTCGTTGGCCGACTGTGGCAACGGTACCAAGCAACGCATTCTGTTCGAAATCGTCCACGTTCGGGAAGACCCCGAAGCACTACAAATAGAGAGGACCGCTACATCACCAATATGGCTCTACGTCAACGCACAACCACTGCACGCCGATTGCGTGACAATCTGCGGACTGCGACTGGAACTCGAGTGTCTGATCAAACCATACGCAATCGTCTGAGAGCCAATAATCTACGCTGCCGTCGCCAGGCTGTTCGACCACCACTCCTACCATGTCACAGAACGGCCAGACGTCACTGGTGCACGCTTCATCTGCGGTGGCAACGTGTTCAGTGGGGTCGAGTGATGTTCACTGATGAGTCCAGGTTTAGTCTCCAGTTCAACGACGGTCGGGTTCGTGTCTACAGACGTCCTGGGGAGCGCTTCGCTGACGTTAACGTTAGACAACGTCACCGTTTCGGTGGTGGCAGCGTCATGGTGTGGGGCGGCATCTCTATCCACCACTATGGGGTGGATGGCAATCTGAATGGAATCCGCTATCTGCATGAGATTATCCGGCCGTTGGTTCTCCCAGGCCTTCAGCAGATTGGCGGCGGGGCAGTTCTGCAGGATGACAATGCCAGACCCCACCGCGCCAGGGTGGTAACGGACTTTCTCAGACAACAAGGTATCGCCAGGATGGATTGGCCAGCATATTCGCCTGACTTGGCCCCAATAGAGCACGCCTGGGACGAATTAGGCAGGAGAGTTCGGGATAGCCATGCCCCTCCGGCCAACCTTCATGATCTGGGTCAACTTCTTATGGCAGAGTGGCAGGCCATTCCCCAAGAGTTCTTCAGACGTCTGATCAACAGCATGAGGCAACGATGTGTCGAGTGTATTCGCGCCAGGGGTGGATTCACACACTATTAAACGAATGTTCTAATGTGTAAAATCCATGTTTGACAACCTTCAACTTTGACAGCATGTCAATTGACTTTCTTGTATACAGTGACGTTTATTTGTGGTTTTTTGTAAATATGGAACAATAAATTAAATTTTTGGTGTAGTTTACATCATCAACCTAATACACTCTGAAACTTATTTGGTTATACATTTTTGACCCTTAAATTCTTTTGAGTAGTATATATAATATCAGAGTGCGGGCTTCCAATAATGGTTTCGAATAAACTAGCATTTACTACAGCCATCTCATCTTAACACTCGTGAGGTTATATTAATACATCATTGGCGTACCATTGTCAACACGTAATATCCTGTTAATACATCACAACCATCACATTAAAAATTGGCGTATCATTGACAACACATCACAACCATCACAATACCATTGGTTTACCATTGTCAACACGTAATGTCCTGTTAATACATCACAACCATCACGGTACCATTGGCGTACCATTGTCAACACGTAATGTCCTGTTAATGCACCACAACCATTACGGTGCCATTGGCGTACCATTGTCAACACGTAATGTCCTGTTAATATATCACAGCCACCACGTTACCAGTGGCGTACCATTGTCAACACGTAATGCCGTGTTAATACAACACAACCATCACAGTACCATTTGCGTACCATTGTCAACACGTAATGTCCTGTTAATGCATCACAACCATCACAGTACGATTGGCGTACCATTGTCAACACGTAATGTCCTGTTAATGTATCACAACCATCACAGTACTATTGGCGTACCATTGTCAACACGTAATGTCCTGTTAATACATCACAACCATCACAGTACCATTGGCGTACCATTGTCAACACGTAATGTCCTGTTAATACATCACAACCATCACAGTACCATTGGCGTACCATTGTCAACACGTAATGTCCTGTTAATGTATCACAACCATCACAGTACCATCGGCGTACCATTGCAGCCGTGGGGGTGAGTTTGAGAGGGGTGGATGTCCCCCCTTTTGTCTGTCGAATTTTTTAAAAAGAAAGTGACCTGAGATGCATTCTGACAGCATCTAGAGTCATCATTCCAAGTTTTGCCCTGAACAAATCTGTTCACAATGTATAACATTTTAACAAGATATTGTAATTAGTTATAACATAACATACTATAAGCTAGATATTTAATAGCTGTTTTATTTTAATGGATGGCCTCCTCCTTTACCCCTCATAGCCATTCCATCCTCACCTACATGTACTTCATTAACATCTATATGATACAGTACATTATATAATTACCTTTTATCATAGAAGCAGACAATGTATCCAATGTACACCAGTAAGTGAATTACAACATAGTATATAATGATAATTATCTTATTTTCCTATGTGACTACTTAATATTTACACTACTTATTGAAAGCCTAGTAATATGATGCTACATCAAAGTCTGCAATGAATTATAAATGGACTAATATAAAGCTAATTGCTAAATTGGAAGAAAAAGAAATCATGTTATACTTGCACTTTCTGGTGTAGTCTAATAATTGGTTCACTAATATTAATAATGTAACTAAAACTATAATAAAACTAAAATGCAAACAATCTCCTTTTTTCCAAAATAGGAGATTTGTCAAAAAAGTAGCAAATAAAGGACATCTAGCAGAATCATGAAATAAAGGAGACGTGGACACACTGCATTGTCAACACGTAATGTTCTGCTAATACATCGCATTGCCACTGGCACACTATTGTCAGCACATAATGTCCCGTTAGTACATTATGCACCATCACAACTATCACCATTACGACTGACTTACCAGTGTCACCATCAATGCAAACGGATCTGTACTCTGTATAACATTGCGAAAAAACAAAAAAACAAGAGAAATATTTTCTGTTTCAACCCACAGACATCGTCCGTCTCCTGAATAAGATATATCAAAAGCGCCTTCACCTGTTATAAAACATGTATAATGAATTAGTTATTCTATCATTAATAAAAGTTAAATGCATCAACTGATTGTAAAAGTGAATCTTTCACTCTTAAAAAAAACAAAAACACAAAAACTTTACAACCTCACAACCTACGTCTCGGTAACTAAAATAATTATAAAGATTTTATGCTAATTTATTATTGTGGATAACAATGCTATGTATAGAATAACAATGATATGTAGAGAATAACAGTGATATGTAGAGAAGTATTAAGAGGCATCTTCACACCTCTTGGGGCGGGATGTAGCGGTGTTGGATCGATCCCCGTCGGTGGACCCATTGGTATATTTCACGTTCCAGCCAGTGCACCACGACTGGTATATTAAAGGCCGTGGTATGTGATATCCTGTCTGTAAGATGGTGCACATAAAAGATCCCTTGAATCTAATGGAAAAACGTTGCGTGTTTTCTCTCTAAGACTATATGTCAAAATTACCAAATGTTTGACATCCAACAGGCGATGATTAATAAATCAATGTGCTCTAGTGATGTCGTTAAAAACATTTTTATTTTCCTCACAACTCTGGGTTCTGTGTTGGGGTGTCGATAAACATTTATTTATTTATTCATTCATTCATTCGTTCATTCATCCTCCATCCATTCATTAACGATTTAATAAAACAATTTTTATACAAATCAGTGGCTGATCCAGGCAATATTTTTTTTTTTTTTTTTTTTTTTTTTGGGGGGGGGGGGAGATTAACTGGGAAAAAGCACAGGGGCCTACTCGTCAAAATGGCATCCCAGTGGGGAATCAATGCATTAACATACGAACAAGGGGGGGGGGGTGGTCACTTGAACAGTTTCAGCGGGGGTCACTTGGTACCCCTGGATCTTCCTCTGCAAACTATTCAATTTACAACACCATCAGCGTGTATTTAGTCAATTTACGTTACACAAGACATAAACAGCACATTCCTGTTTAAATAAATAAAATGAATTAATTAATTTTTCACGGCATTCCAGCACGATATATTTTGTTTAAAGATAGTTCATTATTCCAGATGCCTAACAAGAATTTTTTTCTTTTTGTTTTTTGAACTGTGTTGACAAGTTTGAAAGTCCATACCTAACTAATCGCTAACAACTAATCATTAACCCACTGAACAGGGCAGACAACCCAGATAGTCCAGGCCGTGTATACCGAAAATTTCGTGCTTAAATCTGAATTTGCTATAAGCAACAATGTCAACTTAAAATGAAATGTTATCTAAATGCAGTACTTAACCAAATAACTTCCGACTGGGTCAAAGATGGAGGTGCACCGAAGTCATGTGAGTGTGTGGGTTGTAAAAAGAAATTAGTTTTATCTGGGCAAAATAAATATGCAATTTTATTTCATCTAGTACTGTGTCAAATAGCATTGTGCGTGAAACATTTATGGGGTACCTGTAAAAACGCCATATAACCGTACATACAATGTGTTGAGTGCGATCTTTTATATGCACCAACATACAGGACAGCACATACCACGGCCTTTGATATAGCAGTCGTGGTGCACTGGCTGGATCGAGAAATAACCCAAACACACACTCTCTCTCTCTCTCTCCTCTCTCTCTCTCCGCTCTCCCTCTCCTCTCTCTCTCTCTCCTCTGTCTCTCCTCTCTGTATCTTTGTATGTATAGATATATAGATAGATAGATAGACATAGATGTGTGTGTGTCTCTCTCCACCTCCCCCCCCCCCCCGCTCTCTCTCTCTCTCTCATTCTCTCTCTCCTCTCTCCCGTCGTCTCTCTCCTCTCTCTCTCTCTCTCTCTCTCTCTCTCTCTCTCTCTCTCTCTCTCTCTCTCTCTCTCTCTCTCTCTCTCTCTCTCTCTCTCGGGGGCGAGACATAGCCAAGTGGTACTGCGCTCGCTCGATGTGCGATCGGTGTGGGATCGATCCCCGTCGGTGGGCCCATTGGTCTATTTCTCGTTTCAGCCAGTGCACCACGACTGGTATATCAAAGGCCGTGGTATATATTACCCTGTCAATGGGATGGTACATATAAAATATCCCTTGCTGCCAATCAAAAAGAGTAGCCCATGGAGTGGCGACAGCGGGTTTCGTCTCTCAATATTTGTGTGGTCCTTAACCATATGTCTGACGCCATATAACCGTAAATACAATGTGCTGAGTGCGTCGTTAAATAAAACCTCCTCTCCCCTCTCTCCTCTCCCCCTTATCTCTCATCCTCTCTCATCTGGTCATCTCTCTCTCACACTCTCTCCCTCTCTCCTCTCTCTCTCCCTCTCTCTCCCTCTCTCTCTCTCCTCTCCCGTCTCTCTCGTCTCTCCTGCTCTCTCTCTCCTCTTCAGTTATTTCAGTCCAGGTCCGGCTCTGCCGCCCACATATTATTACAGAGACGAGCTTTCGTAACTCAATAGGTTATGCACGACTAAACGGACCGGGATGATCTGACTTTACAAGTACTGCACTCGTAAAAATTCTGTCCGCGTTTAAACTGCTGTATCAAAAGCTATGAACTTCCTTCTTCTCAGCTATACCGTCGTTTTCCTTCATCTTACGAGAGGAAATGTTCACAGTGAGTACTAATATTTTCAATTATAATTTGTAATTAGCCAACAACCCCCCCCCCCCCCCCCCCCCCCCCCCCCCCCCCCCCCCCCCCCCCCCCCAACAAAAGCTCTCACACACACACAAAACGAACCAAACAAACACACAAACAAACAACGACATTTGTGTTTAATCGCATATACGTACGAAACATAGTTCCAGCTAGTAGAAACAGATTGACAAAAGAATAATTAAATAAGGAGTTTAGTAGAATAAATAAATCAAGAAACTGTAACCTTAAACTTCGTAAGCAGACGACATTCGTTCTATGAGTATTGCTGTTTTATTTATATACTCGAGATGTAGATAAGTTTACATATTATATCGAGTGGCAAAAAACATACAAAACCCCATCAAAAACCCACCGGAAAAAAACAACCAAACAACAAAAACTTGTACCCCTCATTACAGATTGATAAAGTAGAAAGTATTTATAACAGGATCATAATATGCTGCACCTGATATCATATGGGTATTCCCATTTGTGGTAAAACTTTCAAGTATGCAGGTGGAATCCGACCCGTAAGCACCCCTTCCCCCACACAATTGAAGACACATATGTGCGACCCCCCCCCCCCCACCCCTACTGTTATATAAAATTAAACAAGCCTGGCTTGTGCCCCTTACTGGAGATATCGTTCCTATAGTAGTGATACAATCAAAATTGCAAATCAAAAGATGTAATCGCACATGGTGCATGTATTGCAGGCCCGGCGGGGGGGGGGGGGGGAGGGGGGCGGACTAGGGGGCCCCCAGCCCCCAACATTTTTCGCCAGTTTTTATTTCTGGACTTTAAAATGTCTTATAATGCTAGTATGGAAACCTGACGATAGAACAAACATAAAAATGAGCCCCCCCCCCCCCCCCCCCCCCCCACACACTTTGAAAATCTGTCCTACGGACCTGTATTGTAGTGCACAGCGAATAAATAGCAGGGGCGTAGCGTGATCTGGACCTGGGGGGGGGGGGGTTCAAATATGAACCAAGTGGACCCTTTTTCTATTTTGTTTTTGCACCACCAGAAACTCCATATGTATAAAACCTGGGGGGGGGGGGGGGAGTCGTCTGAACCCCCAAACCCCCCAGCCTAAACCCCTGAATAGAGATTATTATACGAGCTTGTGTGTCGTACTGATTTTACGAAACGAGTGTCAGGATTATTACATGAATATATAATGAGCAGACGACATGTCCACCTTACGTCAGCCATGACACCCAGTCAACTCGACCAGGAAGTGAATCGAACCCGTTAGACCTGTTCATGAATCTACTCCCGGAGATCACGTTATGATATTTGTTTAGCAGCTGTAACATGAGGACAATATGAGCCCAGATCAATTTGAAGTCACCGCCAAGCTTGGGTGATGTTCTACGTTTTTATTTTGTTTTCTTTAAACATTTTGTTTTTCTTTTGTTATTGTTACCGGCCTCGGTGGAGCAGTGGTTAAGCCATCGTATTACAGGCTGGTAGGTTCGCAACCCGGTACCGGCTCCAACCCAGAGAGAGTTGTTAAGGGCTCAATGGGTAGGTGTCAGGCCAATAAACTCTCTTCTCTCTCATTAACCACTAACCAACTAACAAATAACCCACTGTCCTGGACAGACAGCCCAGATAGCTGAGGTGTGTGCCCAGGACAGCGTGCTTGAACCGTAATTGGATATAAGCACGGAAATAAATTGAAATGAAATTTGTTATTGTTTCTTGATTAAAAATGTATAACATCTGCTAAAAGTAATAAATAATTATGGTAGGCAGTCGTCATTGTGGAATTTTTACATTGCACCTTTAATATCCTGAGCACGTTTTAGCCTGAAGTACCGTGTACTATTTTAAAGGACTTTGTGCCTTTAACGTTAACGTTTAATGAAGTTAAAAGATGGATTTTTGTTATGTGCTTCAGTATTCACCTTAATTATTCATGACTAACAATAATACCGAATGCGAGAAATAATGTTCATAAATTCCACACCCTTCAAATTTCGGAACGTTTCCTTTTCTCGTTATTGTTACAGATAATATGCGATAACATAACCATGTCGTTTGTGTCTTAAAGTGAAAAAAAAATCAGTTTCATTAAAATGAAGTAAACATTTACCGGGGTCTAATTTTGCAAATAATAACTTGGTT